>NC_057852.1:23070787-23373817 GCF_015237465.2 Chelonia mydas | reverse complement strand
ACCTACATAGAAATGCAGTAAGTCCCAGACGTCAGGCCCCAGAGATACCTGGAGTCATTTTAGGTTATAACCTTTCTATTTGTGCCACTATTTATCCAGGTGACAAAAGTATTTATCAGGTTTGAGAATGGAAAAGACTTTTAAGGGCCAGATTTGGTAAGTCTTATTCAAGCTGAATAGTACCGTACTCCATTAAAATCAGTGAGACTACTCAGAGTAAGGTGCTCCTCTGCCTGACTAAGGAGATTGGAATCTGGCCCTACTGTATTATTTTACTACTGGAATGCAATACAATAGTGCATAGATGATCCACCACCAAATCCAAACTCACCTGCCACAGTTTGCTCTAAAATATCGAAGTTCAACAATAGTTTTCTAGTTCTTGAAGATTTCCAAAAATAATTTAGTATTTTGAGATGTTGAATGTTCAGAGTCCCTCATTTTCCCATGCAGGAGGTAAGAACCAACTATTTGTAGGGAGAATTGGGAAGACTCTTTGAAGCAATTTTTATTCTCCAGCCTTAAATTAGCTCATCTGTTCAGGGGGAAAATGCCTTCATAAACAGACTATGGCTCAATCCAGGATCATTGAAAAGCTTATTTGGAAATAGAAAAGGAGTACTTGTGGCACCTTAGAGACTAACCAGTTTATTTGAGCATGAGCTTTCGTGAGCTACAGCTCACTTCATCGGATGCATAGCATATCGTGGAAACTGCAGAAGACATTATATACACACAGAGACCATGAAACAAAGCTTCCTCCCACGCTTATCTAAAGTGATCATCAAGTGGAGCCATTTCCAGCACAAATCCAGGTTTTCTCACCCTTTCCCCCCCCCCCCCCCCCACACACACACATACAAACTCACTCTCCTGCTGGCAACAGCCCATCCCCCTTTGAAACCCCTCTTTATAATGCGCATGATAATCAAGGTGGGTCACCTCCAGCACTAATCCAGGTTTTCTCACCCCCCCCACACCCCCCCCTTCCAAAAACCACACACACAAACTCATTCTCCTGCTGGCAACAGCTCATCTTACAATGTGCACAGCAATAATCCAAGTTTAACCAGAACGTCTTGGGTGGGGGGGTTTGCAGGAAAAAAACAAGGGGAGACAGGCTACCTTGCATAATGACTTAGCCACTCCCAGTCTCTATTCAAGCCCAAATTAATAGTATCCAATTTGCAAATGAATTCCAATTCAGCAGTTTCTCGCTGGAGTCTGGATTTGAAGTTTTTTTGCTTTAAGATAGCGACCCTCATGTCTGTGATTGCGTGACCAGAGAGATTGAAGTGTTCTCCGACTGGTTTATGAATGTTATAATTCTTGACATCTGATTTGTGTCCATTTATTCTTTTACGTAGAGACTGTCCAGTTTGACCAATGTACATGGCAGAGGGGCATTGCTGGCACATGATGGCATATATCACATTGGTGGATGTGCAGGTGAACGAGCCTCTGATAGTGTGGCTGATGTTGTTAGGCCCTGTGATGGTGTCCCCTGAATAGATGGTGTCCCCCTGAACAGCCTCAGAAACAACTCTGACATCATAATCAAAAAGGCTGACAAAGGAGGTGCTGTTGTCATCATGAATAGGTCGGAATATGAACAAGAGGCTGCTCGGCAGCTCTCCAACACCACTTTCTACAAGCCATTACCCTCTGATCCCACTGAGAGTTACCAAAAGCATCTACAGCATTTGCTCAAGAAACTTCCTGAAAAAGCACAAGATCAAATCCGCACAGACACACCCCTGGAACCCCGACCTGGGATATTCTATCTACTACCCAAGATCCATAAACCTGGAAATCCTGGGCGCCCCATCATCTCAGGCATTGGCACCCTGACAGCAGGATTGTCCGGCTATGTAGACTCACTCCTCAGGCCCTATGCTACCAGCACTCCCAGCTACCTTCGAGACACCACTGACTTCCTGAGGAAACTACAATCCATTGGTGATCTTCCTGATAACACCATCCTAGCCACTATGGATGTAGAAGCCCTCTACACCAACATTCCACACAAAGATGGACTACAAGCCATCAAGAACACTATCCCCGATAATGTCACGGCTAACCTGGTGGCTGAACTTTGTGACTTTGTCCTTACCCATAACTATTTTACATTTGGGGACAATGTATACCTTCAGATCAGCGGCACTGCTATGGGTACCCGCATGGCCCCACAGTACGCCAACATTTTTATGGCTGATTTAGAACAACGCTTCCTCAGCTCTCGTCCCCTAACGCCCCTACTTTACTTGCGCTATATTGATGACATCTTCATCATCTGGACCCATGGAAAAGAAGCCCTTGAGGAATTCCACCATGATTTCAACAATTTCCATCCCACCATCAACCTCAGCCTGGTCCAGTCCACACAAGAGATCCACTTCCTGGACACTACAGTGCTAATCAACGATGGTCACATCAACACCACCCTATACCGGAAACCTACTGACCGCTATTCCTACCTACATGCCTCCAGCTTTCACCCTGACCACACCACACGATCCATCGTCTACAGCCAAGCTCTGCGATACAACCGCATTTGCTCCAACCCCTCAGACAGAGACAAACACCTACAAGATCTCTATCAAGCATTCTTACAACTACAATACCCACCTGCGGAAGTGAAGAAACAGATTGATAGAGCCAGAAGAGTTCCCAGAAGTCACCTACTACAGGACAGGCCTAACAAAGAAAATAACAGAACGCCACTAGCCGTCACCTTCAGCCCCCAACTAAAACCCCTCCAACGCATTATTAAGGATCTACAACCTATCCTGAAGGATGACCCAACACTCTCACAAATCTTGGGAGAAAGGCCAGTCCTTGCCTACAGACAGCCCCCCAACCTGAAGCGAATACTCACCAACAACCACATACCACACAACAGAACCACTAGCCCAGGAACCTATCCTTGCAACAAAGCCCGTTGCCAACTGTGCCCACATATCTATTCAGGGGACACCATCACAGGGCTTAACAACATCAGCCACACTATCAGAGGCTCGTTCACCTGCACATCCACCAATGTGATATATGCCATCATGTGCCAGCAATGCCCCTCTGCCATGTACATTGGTCAAACTGGACAGTCTCTACGTAAAAGAATAAATGGACACAAATCAGATGTCAAGAATTATAACATTCATAAACCAGTCGGAGAACACTTCAATCTCTCTGGTCACGCAATCACAGACATGAGGGTCGCTATCTTAAAGCAAAAAAACTTCAAATCCAGACTCCAGCGAGAAACTGCTGAATTGGAATTCATTTGCAAATTGGATACTATTAATTTGGGCTTGAATAGAGACTGGGAGTGGCTAAGTCATTATGCAAGGTAGCCTGTCTCCCCTTGTTTTTTTCCTGCAAACCCCCCCCCAAGACGTTTTGGTTAAACTTGGATTATTGCTGTGCACATTGTAAGATGAGCTGTTGCCAGCAGGAGAATGAGTTTGTGTGTGTGGTTTTTGGAAGGGGGGGGTGTGGGGGGGGTGAGAAAACCTGGATTAGTGCTGGAGGTGACCCACCTTGATTATCATGCGCATTATAAAGAGGGGTTTCAAAGGGGGATGGGCTGTTGCCAGCAGGAGAGTGAGTTTGTATGTGTGTGTGTGGGGGGGGGGGGGGGGAAAGGGTGAGAAAACCTGGATTTGTGCTGGAAATGGCTCCACTTGATGATCACTTTAGATAAGCGTGGGAGGAAGCTTTGTTTCATGGTCTCTGTGTGTATATAATGTCTTCTGCAGTTTCCACGATATGCTATGCATCCGATGAAGTGAGCTGTAGCTCACGAAAGCTCATGCTCAAATAAACTGGTTAGTCTCTAAGGTGCCACAAGTACTCCTTTTCTTTTTACGAATACAGACTAACACGGCTGTTACTCTGAAACCTGTTATTTGGAAATGTTTCTATTTGAAAAGGAGTGTTAATTCGTATTCTGCAATATTTCATAAATGAGATTCAGCTACTGAGCAATCGAGCTGTTTTGCTCATATCCAATAGTAATTTATAATACGAATGCAGCACCCCTCTCTCTTGTATTTGAATACGGGTGATAGACTCTCCTGTTGTAAATTTACACATGCCATTTGCAACCCTTGTGCTAAAACCCTTAAGCTACCAAGACTATTGGTAAATTGTCTGGGCTGAAAACCTTACATCATGTAATCAAAATTCAACTAAGCAGCAATTTATAGTTTAGCAAGAGTTACTGTTGCTCATGGCAAACCATATTATAATTAAAATGGACAAGGCAGGCATCACAGTTATATTATATTATAGAGATTATAGGGATAAGACCTTAAAACACTTGAGTAAGGATATATGTTTCTTGAAACCAAATATATACTAGACCTTTCAGTATAAAATAGAGATGTATTATATAATACAACAGCCTTAGAGGAACTCTCACAATTGCCAAATTAAGTGCACCCTTACATAACTTTCCCTGCTTTTGTCTGATCAAGTTTTGCTATTAGTTTACTTATGTTGTCGTGATAGTTTTAAATGCCTATAATTTACACAATAAAAAGCAAGCAAATCATTGTCTTCTGGAGAAATCACAGTGAAAACTTGAACAGGTGTGTGTTATACTGCAACAGAATTCATCTTCTTCGCAGTACAATTCTGCCTCTTCTCAATCCCAACACTAGAACTTGAGGATGTCAGAAATCCATATAAAACCTAACAGTGTGTCTTGCAGCTGCAGATTTCTAGTCTGCATACGGAAATTTTACCACTGGAGGAGTAGGTCCACACTTCTACCAATCATTTAACCCATGATTCAGCAAAGCACTTTCATGTGTGTATAAACGTTAAGCATTTGAGTAGGCCCCAAGATTTCAATGGGAATACTAAGATGCTTCAAGATCCATAAAAAGGAAAGGAATACTTGTGGCACCTTAGAGACTAACAAATGTATTTGAGCATAAGCTTTTGTGAGCTACAGCTCACTTCATCAGATGCATGCAGTGGAAAATACAGTGGGGAGATTTATATACACAGAGAACATGAAACAATGGGTGTTACCATACACACTCTAACAAGATCCTATTTGACTTTTACAGTTAGCCCAAAAGGCACTTTGTGCTCTTCAATGGATTAGCAACATTATACTCTTTATATTCTATTTCATGATGTTCTCTCTCACACAGATTTCTAAGTCACTGTCAAGGTTCCTTCCCCACTCTGAACTCTAGGGTACAGATGTGGGGACCTGCATGAAAGACCCCCTAAGCTTATTCTTACCAGCTTAGGTTAAACACTGCCACCACCAAAGTGTTACACAAAGAATGGGGAAGTGCCCACTTGGAAACGTCTCCCCCCCACCCCAAAATATCCCCCCCAAGCACTACACCCCCTTTCCTGTGGAAGGCTTGATAAAAATCCTTACCAATTTGCATAGGTGAACACAGACCCAAACGCTTGGATCTTAAGAACAATGAAAAAGCAATCAGGTCCTTAAAAGAAGAATATTAATTAAAGAAAAAGTAAAAGAATCACCTCTGTAAAATCAGGATGGTAAATACCTTACAGGGTAATCAGATTCAAAACATAGAGAATCCCTCTAGGCAAAACCTTAAGTTACAAAAAGACACAAAAACAGGAATATACATTCCATTCAGCACAACTTATTTTATCAGCCATTTAAACAAAACAGAATCTAACGCATATCTAACTAGATTGCTTACTAACTCTTTTTACAGGAGTTCTGACCTGCATTCCTGCTCTGGTCCCGGCAAAAGCATCACACAGACAGAAAGAACCCTTTGTCCGCCCCCCCAGCTCCAGCTTTGAAAGTATCTTATCTCCTCATTGGTCATTTTGGTCAGGTGCCAGCAGGGTTATCTTAGCTTCTTAACCCTTTACAGGTGAAAGGGCTTTTCCTCTCGTCAGGAGGGATTTAAATGTGTTTACCCTTCCCTTTATATTTATGACAGTCACATAGAAGATAATGTATCCGCAATATCATTTCTGACATTTATTCATCAGTGTAATCCACTCACTGATAGAGACCTCTAAATTTTCCACCTATCGTCATATATATCCATATTCATCGAAAGTCAGATTCAGCATTTGGGTCTCTCAGTTACCTAAAAGATAGGCAAAGGTCTCATTAATTCACCTTTATTTATTTAAAGAAAAAACAAAGGGATTCTCAGACACTATATACTCTTGACAAGTATTCAAAAACTCAAACCCACAACAATTACATGCAGCAGTAACTACACAGAACCTACGGCAAAAGAAAAATGAGTACAAATGCTAAACCACATAGCGCTGAAAAATTCAAGAGCACATATTAATCCTCTTAAACTTGGTTGCAAATTATTATACTAATTTTGGCCCTGATCATGCCAACACTTACTCACATGAGTACCTTTACTACCATGAGCAGTCCCTTCTTACAGTAGTAAAGTTAAGCACACATGTAAGTTCTTGGAAGCTCATGGCCTTTTTGCCTATTTCAGATGTGGCTTATGGTTCACATTTTTGGGGAGGAGAGAGGAGAGCATGGGGGAAGAGATAGTTTGTTTTTGAATTAAGCAGCTCAATTGTAAGTTAAAGTGAAATCCTTTTTGGTGTCTTAACATCACAAACAGGCAGGGTATGGCGGCTATCAAGGTCACTGCTAATTCAAGAACTGCACAAGAATGATAGGTTCCTCCTTGAGGTGTATTGACTGTTGTCAACTCCTCAAATGCTAAAGGTATACCTATCAAAGATCTCTATGGTAACAGATCACAAATTCTTCTCACAACTACTGATCGTGAACAGCTGGGACATTTAGAAATGCCATCAGTATCAACTTTGCCCTTTAAAATCAGATGTCATTAGCTCAAGATAGATACAAGATGGCTGGCTCCATTAAAATGAGCAGAATATTTTTAACTTTAATTACTAGAGAACAACAGTCTGAGCATAGAAGACTTTCATAGAAAGAAATAGGGGTGTATTTGAATTTTTTGTTAAGATGAAAATCCACCATTTTCATAATTGTCCACATCATCCTGTACTGCTTTCTGAGAGTCTTGGATGCCCTCTCTCTCACCATCAGCTTCTTTTAGCACGGCCAAAATGGTTGCTTTTTCATTAAGTCATTAGTCTCTCTTCTTCCCCCCCACCCCAAAAAAAGGTTTTCTACTAATAGCCCCCCTTTTCTTCTTGAGCAGCCCTCTGTTAAATCCATTTATTAGCTTGTTCTTGTTATTTTATTCACGGCAGGCTTTCAAAGCTGTTTAAAAAGTGTCTTTTGTTGTTGTTTAAGGTAATGGCTTCATCCTTTGTGCAGCTGCTGAAAACAATAGCTTTGATTTTCCACAGGCTTGTTCAAAAGCTTGGGTTCTATTCAGCAAAAAAAATGTCTATGGTCATTGCAATATGTACTGGAGAACCGCATAAAGTGTACCAAGCACCTCTGACTCTCCGCTGGCCAAGTGTTTGGAGGTTAGAAAGGTTTAGATAAACCCCATGTTCTAAGTTACTGTGACCACTTTAATGCATCATGTGTGTGAAGTATGTCAAGGGGCTTCTCTGCCTTTTAACTTCAGCCTCAGAGAGTCAGTCTTCAGAGGTGCCATCAGTAACTCCCTGAGTAACCAGTCACATTGAATTCTGACCCTTGCGGTCCTCATGTTGCCAAAACCCACACAAAGGGGGCGGGGGGGAATAGTTTTAGTCCCATCTCTGCAATAGATTGTGAATTTATACAAGTACTATTTTTAGAGAGAAAGAGCTTGAATGACAAAAAATATCATAAAGCTACCCACCGTTAAGCTGCAATGTTTAAAAAGGGACACATACACTTCAAGTGGATATGTGAAGTCAGATTAAAAGTGCCTTTAATTTGCCAGTTCACCATTTTGAGTTTGGATTAACAAATTTAGAATGTCAATGAGGGATTTAAATCTCTCACAAGGTTTGTGATCCCTAATGGGGGCATGACCTTGAATGGGGTTTCTTCATACTATAACTCATGGAATGAACTCGCTTTGGATAACAAGAAGTTCAGAACTCACAAGAGCCCTATGTTACAGACACAGTCTTCAACTGATTTTTCCACTTGAATTTAGGATGGGATGGTGCCTTGAAAGATCTTCCCTATATTATGGAGTAAAAGGGCTCTTGCCTATCTTCCCTGCCTTCTGCACAGCGGCAATGCACACCACAGCCTACTTGAAATCTCATGAGAACAGTTATCGGAAAAATCATTATTAGCCCATGAAGGAGAATCAGTTGATTTTGGTATGGGAGGTAAACTCTTATTTTGAACTAAATTGCATATGACGACTTACTCGCAAGGCAATGAACTAATTTCTCCAAGTCTATATGCAACATGAACGCAGAAAAGCTCATGAATGCCACTTTGTTTTGAACCCTAAGAGTTTAACGTTAAGCAAGCCTGTATGTCCATCCTTATTACTGACGATACCAACAGCAAAATTACACAGCACAACGCAGGTACGTCGTCTGATACCAGATTAACACTTTCTTCTTTCCACCCCTCCTTTGTAGCTCCTGGAAGGATTCCCCCCCCCCCCCCACATACACACACTTTCAGGGAGATCCTGTCCATTTTTACAGTGCTCCCTGTATTGCCACTCATATCGCAGGCTCAGCTGATTAACAAACTGCTCATTTTTCTTGAGAGCAGGCCAATTAAACTCATGACAGAAGATTCTCAGCTCGTCTAAATTTTCATAGCTCCATTAAGATTAAGAATGCCCCAAAAATGTCTCCAAGAGCTTTATGGAGTTCTAGAGCCATTAACCAACTGGTCCTTCAGATACAAGGTACAGTACTTACTATCGCAGCTAGTGCTGCTGAATATAATAGGACTAAGGATGACAGCAGGCACTGTGACCTGTGGCAAGTGCTTGCAGGAATGGTCACAAGGGGAGTATCAATGACCTACAGTGTTCGAGCAATATGAGCATGCTTTAAAGCATGGCACAAATGCAAATTACTCATTGTTCAGATATGCCAAATATAGTGAAATCTTGAGAATAAAACTACTCCCTCATGGTTCCAAATTCTTAATAGGGTTCCACAAACAATGGAAGCTTAAAAAAAAAAAAAAAAAAAAAAGAGAGACAGCTACTGTAGGATTAATGTGGGCAACCCTTACTTTGCTCATTATGGCCCAATTCACAAAAGCACTTCAGAATATACATTAAGTAATTTGCTGAATCAGGGCCAGTAACCAGGAAAAGAGGAACATAGCCAAATGAAATCCTTGCTTAAAGTAGAATCTTATATTTAGTTATCTCACTGCAACCAGATGGAAAGATGCTAAATTTGAAGCATATTTGGTTCCCCCCTCCCAGTTTGAACACTGAATCACGTAAGCGTACACACACAAAAAACAGGTCTTCATGAGGGCAATGTGTGTTCTGCTAGGCACCTTAATGCCAAGGCAGGTGAATCAGGTTACAATTTGTTCTGACTAGAATTCCCACAACTTGTAATATTCTTTACCTGTAGCCAAGAGACTGTCACCAAGAGAGTTCTTTCCTACTTTTGAAATCAAAGAAAAATAAAAAAGAATTTATTATTTAATCCTACAATCAAATTTCCACTGATCACTACAACCGGAAAGCAAATATTTCAGCATCAATATGAATCAGCTTTTGTAAAATATTTTTGAAGTTATGATAGCTAGATTTCCACTTTAAGTTGGATCCATTCAAAACCATTTCCTACATATATAAAAGGGGAATATTACCCCCTTTAACTAACAAATGTCAGAGGCCCTATTGAGCATGTTTACATTGGTACTCAAATTGTTGAAAAATATTGGTTTGGGTACTTAATGTAAATTCTAATTCCATTGTACCCCTGATAAATTCATTAGCTGAGCATAGTAATAGAATACTACAATTATGAACTTCATTGATTGATTTATCTTCTTGAATTCTGAGCTGGGTGACCACATATTTTAAGGAAATATCAGGACAAAGCTTGTTTTTAATTGGGCATAACCTCAACGTTTTACTCACGCTATTTACAACAGGCATTTGTATCACAGTATATGGTCCTTTGCATAGCTATTACTTGAATTCATACTCTTCATCTCATCAAATGCTCCTTAGCAACTCCTTATTAATTCAGGATAGTTGATCACCCTAATTTTGAATACCCCATCCAGGTACTGTCCTTACTGGAGTTCTTCTAGTCTATGAATAAAAGCATTAGATGTCATGATAAATACCATACTGCAGTCAACTGTGTGCCTTATCACTGCCCTTCTCTCCCCCCACCCCCCCACCCCACAAAAAAAATCTGCCACAGGGGTGGTGCTGCTCTCTGCGACACAAGCATGACACAGGGAATGATATGTCACAGCACAGCTGCCTCCATGTCCTGAGTAAGACTGAGTGTGCTGCTCCTTACAGAGCTCCTTGAACTGCCAGTACCGGCTGGGAGCATGCAAAGCCCAGCCACAACTCATACACACAGAATAAAGGGATGGAGGGTAGTAGGCTTGACTGGAATCCCACAGCAAACCTACTGAACCCTGCCCAACCCCAGCAACGCGGGCTGAAACCCTGACACCATAAGCAAACTAACAAAAGGAGGTGTGTAGGGAAGTTGTTGAGTTACCTTGGCTACTAGAGATTCATAGATTTTAAATCCAGAAGAACCATTATGATAATCTAATCTGACTTCCTGTATAATAGAGGCCCAAGAACCTTAGCCAGCAACTTCTGCAACAAGCTCATAACTTCAAGGAAAATGCATTTCAAAGAATGACGGAACTATGAAAAGGGTGCAACAAGCATGCTCTACGTACGTACACACACACACACGAAAACACAAAGGAACCAGCCTTTGGACTTTGAGAGATCCTGAGCTGAAGTTTGGTCCGCAATGTTGCTTGGAACGTGGAGTAAGTTTACCTTGAACAAAGTTTAGTTTGTTAAGTTTTATCTTTATTTCTGCTGCAACCATTTCTGACTTTAATGCCATGCTCACTTAAAATCTGTGTAGTTAAACTAGTTTTATTCTTTAAACAAAACTAATCCAGTGTAGTGAAAAGTTTGGTAACTCCAACTGAAGTAGCAAACTGCTGTATGTTGTTCCCTTGAAGGGGCAAAGACCTCCAATATCTGAACTGTCCAGGAGAGGGATGCACAGTGAAGAGCACATTTCTGGGGGGAAATTCAGGACTGGGAGCGTAAGTAGTAACCAAAGCAGCTGAAAGTAAGGTGTGGCTGGGGTGTTGCTGTCAGGCTGCTTGGGTTAGAGCTGCTGGACCAGGACTGGAGCTATCCACAGATTCTGAGGGTGTGACCTGCTGCTGATTATGAGTGACCAAAGTTGGAAGCTGCAACAACACGGCATTGTTAGGCACCCCAAGGTTGCAGGGCAGGGGTGACAGCCCCCGACTAGTCCGCAATTGTCATAGATGGGGACTGAAGATATGAAAGGAGAAACAACTATAAGACAACAAAGTAAGGAAGAAGCAAACAACAAACTAGTAAAGAAAGAAAAGTGGAAAATAATAAGGAGAGAAGAAACTGGAGGGAACAGTAATGAACAACCAAAACAGACTGGAGGGAGGAAGTCTGAAAAGATGGCGGGAGGAAGAGGATAAAAGATATGAGGATTTTTTTCTTCACTCTGATATGTATAGCTAAAACGAACCAACACACACAAGGGAAACGTACAAGTTAATTTTGTTTAGTATTTTACACAGCATTCAGAGCCAAACTAGTACAGTAAAATAATGCAATGGATACATAGAATACTGTATAGAACGTTTCCTTAATGATCTAAGTATAACTGTACAGGAGCCCTAAATGAATGGCTTCATTGGGGTTTCCAAGCTTGTGATTCTACAGTGGATTTTTTCAGCGACACTGGCTGAAGTAATGTGCCTCCCAGTCTAGCCTGTAGAAAAGAGTCCCGAGGAAACCAACTAGGAGAAAGAACAGCCTGAGAAGTGGTACATAGCATCGTTTAGCAGTAGCTAAAGGAGCATGAGGGAGCAAGATTTTGGCCCTATAAGCAAAGGAATAAAATCAGGGCACATCAAGAGAGCCTACAGCTGGAAAAGCTCTCAGGAGCCTGGATATTTTTTAAAGGGGCAGCTACACATGAAGTTTGCTGCTCCCATTAAAAATTGCTCGAGTCAACAAAACAGAAAGAAGTTTCAAGTAATAGGTTACAGGAGACAAGACCACTGACTGATTTCTCTCTTTAATGGGAAGAAAACGGGAAAAATCAATTGACTCTTCAGGAGCTAAGATCTCAGCTATAGGACCAAAAGTTGGGGATCTGGTCCCTTGAGCAAAGGGGAGCTAGAAATGAACTACAGCCACCCAGTAAGAACCAGAATAAAAAGAGTGTGACAGAATGCTGGATGTAGAACCCTCGGATGTTGAGTGAGGAATATCTACATGATTACAGACTGACAAAACAGAGAATCTGCCTAACACTGTTTGTCCCCCTCTGTCCCAAGAGAATGCTCTGATCACTGTATAATGTCTGTCATTTTAAATCTCTGGATTCAGAGCAGAGGCAAAGTATCTGTGAAATAGCCAGCCCATATGGGGCTGACAGGGCAGTCATTCACCTTGTCATAGTACAATCACATTTTACAGATAATGCCTTTTAAATTCAACTTGAGCCTCAAAATAGCTATGGGTTACACTCATTTTCCTAGAATACAGAGGATAGATCACATTTCACGAGCACTTCATTGCCCAGAGTCTGAGTAGTTCGGTTCAATATAAAGTTATAAAACATTTATGGGAACTATTTCATCATCAGTAAAATGGCAAATGAGTGAATATGACTTACTGGAAAGATGTGTGTTTATTGAGATGAATTTGACAGAAAACAATAAAACTGACTAAGTTTGACATGCATAACTGGAGTTAAACAGCACACAGGGCTTATTGTGCAATGACAGTGCCATTCTGTCTATGATTTATATCACTATCATGCCCATCAATAGTGAAAGAAATTAAAATATTGACCACAACTACATTTTTCCTTTTTCAAGCAAATGAGACCACTATTTAAAATGACTCCAGAGCATGCATTGTTTTGTTTATTTAACTACATCTTCAAGTTTGCTTTTAACACGGAAAAGCAGGAAGCCCTCTGGCCTGAGCAGTGAATGGTGCGGCGCAAGCCCATCCTGCTCAGGGGTAGCACACCTAGAGGATGGTGTAGCCTGCTCTCTTCAGCATACCCAGGCATTTCTTCAGATCAGCATGAACGGGGGCAGAGAGTCACAGCCAGCTCCCACATATCCTTTTTCAAACTTGATTGTGCAGCCATCGCACGTTGCGAGATGTCCCAATGAAATCGATAGAACAAAATCGGTAACCACTCTCTACCTTCAGGGTTGCACAAATAGACAAATGCACAGAGAGCTAGAATAGTCTCTGCAAAGAGTATTCATCTTTGAAATCTACTTCCCCAGTCCCTACGGCAGCAGCGAATAGCTCCAATTTGTTGATGCTTATGGCACACCTCCCAGCCTTCCACCCTTTCGGTGTGCTGCGTGATCCTTTGCAATAGGTGAAAAAATCTGGAATACATGGTTTTCCTCACTTTCTGCACCATTAGAGGAGTGATGTTCCAGAACAGCCTCTCATTAGCTATAGTGGGGCAAACAACCTCGTAAGTTTTAACATGGAGCTTGATAAGTTTAAGAACACAATTATACAACATGATTGCCTATGACAGCCAGAGACCAGATTTGATGACCCAAGAGTTCCCCTCCAGTCCTATCTCCTAATATAAATATATATATAAATATACCTATTATAAAGCAAAACAAATAGAAAAGCTGCACAAACAAGGTTCAATCCTGCAAGATAATGATCACTTTGGCCCTGACTCAGAAAAGCATTTAGGTACATGCCTAAATTTAAGTAGTTTCATTTAAGTCTAAGGGACTACCCCCCACGCTTAAAGTTAGGTACATGCTTAACTACTGTGCTGGATCAAGGCCATCATCTCTGATTGTTGTGAAAACATCATCTTTCACAAATAATTCTCACAACTCCCTGTAGGAGAGTCTGTAATTTTAATATCATTTTATAGCCTGGGAGTAGATAAAATACCCGCAGGAGTGATGCATGCTGCCAGTGGTTCAAGTAGATTGAAACAGGATGGAAAGCCCTCACCACACCAGCCAAAGGGAATGGGGAGCTGTGAGGGAGTTTATCCCCACCAGGACAAGAGGAGGAGCTCCTCTTCTTTGCAGAGAAATGGGAGCTGTGCTCTGTTCCCCATCCATTCCTCCTTTCTTTAAAACTCTTCGTGCTGCAAATTGTAGATTCTCATACTCCCAAATTTATCTCCTGGTGATAGGAATAGAGTAAAAGGCGAGGGTGCTTCTTGTTGGTAACTTAAAACCAGTATCTATCTTGGGCTAAATGACCTTTGAAGTCACAGGCCAAATGGATTGATAGTACTTATAAAGTAAGTTGATTTAACAACTGGAGATGGTCTCTATCAGTTCATTATTCTCAAGTGTGATTTCCTGCCTCTCACCACTTCTTCCTCCTCAAATTGTCTACTTAAGAATTAGTCTCAACACCCACCATGATTTTTTTCCCCAATATTCGTTTCCATGACATTATTTAAAAAAAATGCAAATGCATTTGTTCAGTCTGACTCCCCTGGGATCCTACATCACTGAATTTTAGAGGGCAGAATTTTCAGCACAACATTTGTTGGTATATTACACACAATATTAGAAAAGTGTAACTAGGAAAATTAATAGTCAGTGTAACAGAGTGGTCTGCCTCCTTTAAGGGCAGTGGGGCCCAGGGCCAGCCACCTCTGTTCCAATTCCTTGCCCTCTAAGAACAAATGTTCCACAGGGCGATTAGCAGTAAAGCTGGGAATGGGACAAGTTGTTGTAAGTCAGTTAACTATAACATTCAGACTGTGTGTAGCTCACTGAGAGGCATCTATTTTTTTTTAAAGACACGGTGGGAGGCTCTGTGGATCAGAACCTAAACCTTGAGGAGAGTGAGCTAGAGAAATTGGTGAGGACTACAGCACAGTTCCTGGAAGGAGAGCTGTGGAACCCTGTCCCAAGAGAAGCTGGTGAGGATTAAACAGAGACCCAAGAAGGAGGGTTGTAGGTATCCTGTTATACAGGGAAGATGGGGACTGGGAAAATCCTGCCAGAAGTGAAGGAGAGTTCCAGGAAGGAGAGTTGTCATCAACCTGCCCCAAAGGTGAAGGAGTTCCCTTCCAGGAAGCAGGGCAGGAAGTATAGGAAGGGACTCTGGGAAGGAGAAGCAGGACAGTTTAACAATATAGCTGGGCATACAGACCCATTGTTTAGGGTTCCCAGGGCTGAGAACCCATGGTAGAGAGAGTGGATGTTGGTCTCCCTACGCTATCACCTCCTTAGAGGTTGGAACCCCTGCTATTAAGGAGAGGAAGAAGAGACTAACCAGAGCTCAAGAGCATGGAATCTGAGTCCAGGAAGGAAAAGGCCAAAGATGGTTGTGTGCCCAGCCTGGGTCCAGGATGGGAGATGAGCGTTTTTGACATGGCTCTAATTACCTCAGAAGTGGTGGACTTCTGTGACTTAGCTAGAGGGCCAGGTCACCTCAGCAACTGAATCATGCTGAAAGCTGAATTATTGGAAACCCAGGAGGGAAACTGAGACAGGTTGGCTGCAGAGCCATGGCATGAGGGGGCACACTGCAGACTGCATCATCATAAAATATATATTAATTAAATCTATGACTAATCAAGTTTACTATTAGGACTATAACCTAGGTCACTCATCATCCCTATCATTTAGATACTGCTAAACTTGTAAAACTGTGCACACAGCACTTTTTCAAACTACTTATGTTACACAATCTTAGCTAGCAGTTAAAATAAAAGGTGGGAGGGAGCAAGAAAAGCGCCAAGGTATCAGAAATAAGCAAATGCACAGAACTTAGCTGTAGCAGTGAAGTTTTGATCTTGAACGGAAAGATGTGTTGGTCAAACATTTGTAGTTAACTGACTTTATTCAGTATGAAATTCCGACAATTTAGTGTTTGACTTGCCAAGCTAACTGAACATATTCCAATACCTATTTTCCTTTAGAAGTTGATGATGATTGTCATATATTTGCACTGTAACAATATGTCCCTTGTGGTGCAAAATATATGTATACACAACTCACAAGTTAGTCATCATATCTTAAAGACCTGTTAATACTGTAATTTACAAGCAGATTAAAAATGAACAGGTCTTTTTGAAATGTCAGCTTGAAGCGATACCTCATCATGAGAGGTTAAATAGATTCATCTTACAAGTACAAAAAAGATGATCTTGATGTTCAACAAAGGTTTCTTTTGGGACCATACTTCCTTTTGGCAGGTAGTCATCATCATGCATTGGCCTGACAGATGCATAGTGTCTGAGCTGTCTAATCACTCTAACGGCTATTCATTGTGAAACCCCAAGTTTGTTAAAAATGATTTTCCTACATATCTAATGGCAGGAGGCAACTGGAATATACACCTTTGTTGTAACAGGGGACCCCTTGTTCCTTTTATCCTGTTTGTGTTATAACAGGAACATACATCCCTTGCAGTGTTAGATAACGGTATCAGCAGTAGGTAAAGATGACAGATTATGATGTGTTCTCTTTTCAGTGTGACAGGCTATAGTAGGGAGACAGAATGCTGGCAGTTGGGCATCTGTTAATGAAATGAATGGCAGAATCGCAGTGCTTCAAAATCTGAGTGTTATGGTTTAGTATTTCTTCTCCCCAAACTGTATGGCATTAAAGGTTTCTAGACACAAAAGGAGTCTACATTCTCACCTCCATACATGGGAAATTAGACTTTTTTTCCCCAATGATGACACATTTCAGAAAGAGTGCTTTAGGGCAGATTTTCAAAGGCAAAGGGCTGTCTCTTACATTTCAATGGTATTTGGGTGCTAAATACCTTAGGCTCCTTTGAAAATCCTAGACTTAAAGTCTAAGCACATACTCAGAAAGCAAGCACTTGCTTAACTGGGATATATATTAGCCTCATCCACTCACAGAGATAAAACTCATCATCTTGTGTCTTGATTACTGAAACATCCATCTCTCTGACCTTGACCATTGCAATCTTGCCCTACTCATATCCATTCAGAATGCTGCTGCAATGGTAATTTTCCTAACCGATCATTTTAACCATGTCACCCCTTCCCTTGAATTCCTCCTCTGCTCCCGCTTCTCTATTTCATCATACATAGGCTGCTTGTATTCACTTTCAAGGCCCTACACACTCAATCCCTATTCTACCTATCATTTGTCACACACTATCCAGCTGTCAATGCTCATCTCCATTTGGCCCATGATGCATATCTCCACTGCTCACTTAAGTTTTCAAATAGCCAGCTTTGTGCTGTGTCCCATCCATGCCCATCATCATCTGCAAAGCTACCTCCTTAAAAGTCTCCTTTGCCATGCCGCCTATAAAAAAACCTTAACAGTTAGACGGTTAGGTTGTGGTCTCTGCATGCCGTCATGTTAGCCAATATTGTCTCATTGTTCACTTGTACTCCCAACTGTCTCAGTGGTTGATTTAGCGGGTCTAGTGAAGATCTGCTAAATCAACCACTGATCACTCTCCCGTCGACTCCTGTACTCCACCTGATTGAGAAGAGTAAGGAGAGTTGACGGGAAAGCACCTCCCGTCGACATCACATAGTGTGGACCCCGCGGTAAGTAGATCTAAACTATGTCGATTTGAGTTACACTATTGCCGTAACTCAAATTGCGTAGCTTAGACTGACTTTTCCCTTTAGTGTAGACAAGGCCTGAGATGGTGAACTCCTTGGGGTAGGGATTTTTGTTCGTATTTGTACAGCACCTTCCACAACAGGGTCCTGGTCCACACCTTTGGTTCCTAGACACTATGGTAATACAAATCAATAAAGTAAATGGTAGAATAGTAGACACCTCTCCAGTATTTCAGTCTTAAAATTAATCTGTACAAAAATAAAACTTTTAATTCATGAGGTGCCATTTAGAGCCTAGTACTTATCGTATATTTGCTGAAATTGTCAGAATACTGCACTTCCAAAGAGCTAGGGCAGCAAGCTTGTCAAATGATGTACAGTGAACAATTTTACCACAATTTCAACAGGCAAAACATCTGCTGTACAGAAAATCACTTACAAAACCCATGAAAAAGAACTAATGCATCTGGGGGAAAATACATTCAGAAGTGCTACCTTGCTGAAGAGAGCAATAGTTGTGCTCATATGGACTCTTCTAACAGCCCTCTGCACTTCACTTGATAAACTTACATAGTAAAAAGGTTATGTTGTGTAGAAAATCCCTGTTATATTCTGTAATATTTTTACACTGTTGTGATTATATAAATTATTACAAGCATGGGATGAATGTCAAAAGGGAGTATGCATGTTATGATGTTACCTACTCTGAATTTAATTACAGTTGCTACTATAACCATTATTTGTTTTACAAATAGAATGAAAAGCACATTTCTCTTCAGACAAACCTTTAGTCCTATACATGATTTGAGCTATTCTCCCCAATACATACAATTCTTACGAATTAGTTAGAATTTGGTCTGTTCGCTTGTTTTAGTAATGTATCAATTGTCTACAGAAGTGAAATCGCTTGGAAGTAATACCAAGCATATTTATTAGCCATTAACATTGCATAAAATTGATTAGTTTTACCATGAGTAATGGAAATATATTTTAAAAGCACGTCTCAGTACATATTAGCATACCAACTATAAAAGACGAAAAAAAAACCCACAAAATAAAAACACTTAGTACTTATTGAAAACTTATTGACTTTTTAAACTGTTACCAGATGTGCCCGATACTTTGGGGTATTCTCATTTATTAGGGTCACTCTTGGGGGGGGATTCTGTAATTCTGTTAATGTACTGCTTATGTCACTTGAATGTTCATATGGAGCTCTTAAAATATGGGGCTGTCCTGAAACGGACTCATTAAAAGTGACTTTGTGGAATTGTAGTTTAATTTTCACTCAGATTTCATGTCAGATCTGCTTGCAACTTTAAAAAAAAAGTTTCATTTTTTACTTCGGTCACCCCTGAAACTTCAACCTGGGCACTAAGCCCAATTCAGCCAAGCACTTAAGCACATGCCAAACCTTGAGCAAGTACCTATGTCTGAGACCTCATCCTCAAGCTGGGTTCTTTCCTGCTTGCACATCACACCCAGCTTCTGAAGTCTAAGTTAGGCCCTCAGCGATATCTGTGCAACAACGGAGTTTGCACAAGTATAACTGGCTAGAATTTGGTAAAACAATTCTGTTGGTAACGTAAGAGGACTTAAACTCTGCTCATTTTGTTCTTTCTATATTGGCTTTCCAGTTCGCACAGAACTAAACAGCAGTAGCATGATAAAATGACTTTTCTTACCTGTATTTCCCCCCCTCCCCTCCCCAGTCAATCATGGACAAATCAATTTTCACGACAGAAAACAACTTGGTAGTCTCATCTGATTGACATCGTAGATTTTCAGGAAGCTCTTTTTGACAAAGCTCTTTTTATCAGGATTGTACCTCTCAATCACCAATTTTCTCAAAAGAGTCCATTAGGAGGGGTGGGGAAAGTCTGGGTTGTTCATTTGGCTGCCTGGACCGTGAACTGAATCAGGCCTCTACATGTTCCTTAGGGAAGAGGTGACAAGTTGTCTGATTCAGAATGCTCAGAGCAATAGAGGAGTTCCCATTCAAGAGTCAAGGCCTGGAGTGAATGCTGGCTTGCTGTCTCCAGATAAATGAAGAGCACAGGAGGACAATTTACTTTTTATGGGACAATTCCGATAGCTCTTAAGTCAAACACTCAAGGAAGAATAGCCCAGCCCTTCATTTAAGAGTGAGATGGCAGTAGTAGCAGCTATCTGAAGAGGCAGAAAGGTGCTCCTGGACACAAGGCCTAAGTGGTTTGAATTGGGAAGCCAGCCCAGAATATTGTGAAGCAGGTGGAACTGGGATCCTAAGGTGCTTATGCAGTGGTGGGAGTCAGGCTGCTTTTATTCTGATTTAAATAAGCTATTGAGAGGACTGATCACTTGCAGCTTGAGGGCCAAAATGCGGGTGTCTTTGGACAGGGAGATGCTGTGGGAGCAGTGAGGGGGAACTCTTGTACAAAGGGTAGAGGCAATGAAGCAAGGCAATGAACTAGTGGCAGGGCTCTCTCTAGAATACTGTGGAGAAAAAGAAGTCAGCCATCATAGCAGTTTCGGGGGAAATAGGATATCCTACACTTCTTCCCCACTGATCAATGTGTAGAGCAGGAGAAGCATAGAAAGAGCAGGACCAAGGCTGAGGAAAGTGGCGAACAGGTGGCTACTTGCTGAGAACAGGTATCCAGAACAAATGGGTAAAAGCAGAGGTGCAGCAGTGAGGGTGGGAAAGGAGATAGGGCTGCCAGCACATGAAGCCAGCAGGAATGGGAGCTCTTTCGTGTTACCAGCTGGACCATCCTCCATTGTTGAAGCACTGGAGTGACTGGGAACTTCCCAGTCTTCTTTCTAGTTAGCCCCTTCAAGACCTTCTCCCTGCCAGATGGAGACCAACTTGGAAAGAAAAAAAAAAAAAAAAGAATTCAAAAAACCATAAGGGGGGGGAGGGGAGAGAAAGAGTCCACAAAGAAAAATCCTGAGAAAACTACTACCCTCTGTGCACAGAGGCAGAAGCATCAATGCAATCAGCAGGCTTGCAATTTCTTTACCTCTTTTTGAAGATCTAACTTCTCTCAGTGCCTCAATTTTCTGCTAATTAAAATAGGGCTAATAATGCTGCGCAGCCTCAGTTCAATGTTTTGTAATCTATGGATAAAAATCCTTGTATAAATGTTACATGGTATTATTAATTAAAAGTAAAAGTGGCTTAATTAATGTCAACACAGAACAGACAGGACCTTGTCCTTTGAAGTCTCCACCAAAAATAGAAGTGTGAGAGATCAGCGCATGGCATTCGGTTTACCAACCCAGGGAGACTAAAGAGCTAAACTGACCCTGCAAAGGTTTGGAACCATAGGCCCAAAGTCTAGGTGTTTGAAACTTTATGTTTAAACCTTAAGCTATTCTCCTTGCTGTTCTGTTATTTATTCTCTGTTGTTTTCAATAAAATGTGTGCAGGGGGTTATGTTCCCGTGGCACAAATGAGAGGTTTTTATTACCTATCTACAGTTATGGCATATTTAGAACTCTCTGTCTCTTCTTTTTTAAGCTTGGTTGTGCTAGCTCTTTTCCTACAGAAATAAAAGCTCATGGCACATCATATTACTTTGTTATGATAGCTACAAAAGCCATTGTAAGGATGTATTTTGGGGCATGAAGATACATTTTTGTTCTACAAGTTTCATCTAAAGGATGAAACACCTAATAGTTTGACTTTTTCTATTTTTCAAACCAATTCTACTATACCAGTATTCCTCATTAAGAGTGAAATCCACTTCTGGATAGAGAACCAGCCAAAGCTTATTCATCACTTAAGTCCCACTTAAATCTTCAAAATAAGCCTTATGGTGCCTTCACCATGTCCTTTGACACAAAGAGGAATTTTAGCCCAGTGAATAAATTTGAACCAGCAAAGCCATTTTAAGACAGACCACTGTGGAGTAAAATCAGAAGTCACCATTACTGTAAGCAAAGTCCTTCCTTTCTCAGCACACTATCCATTCTGCAGCCTATACCAGGTTAGTTCAGATGGCATGAACCCAACAGCATGAAAACACCCGTTACCTTAGTCCAACATTCATTATTATATAAAAGATTAAACTGATTTTGCATTAACTTCAAAAAATCGATTTTTCCTCCCTGAACTCACAAGGGATTTTCAAAATAATATATTTAATTAAAGACTTAAATAATATATTGGATAAGCACAGATGGGGTTGGGATGTAAATATTTTTATCCCAAGCTTCCTTTTATTAAGAAACTGCCCATTATATACTATATTGTTCCTAATTTTATTAAACCATTAAAACTACTGAGAATTTAGATAGTATACATTTTGCCAAAAGGTAAGTTTTAAGATTTGTGACCAGTACCAAAATTACATTCTATCCCATTCCCTGTTCTTCGAAGAGCTGGCTTATTCCACACCTTATCGTTCGTTTGGGGCAAAATGTCATTTACGGCAATACTTTTTGACTTCACTGAAACTGTCAGCCAGTCACGTGGCCTCATATGCGTGAAACGAAGTAGATCCAAAACAAGTTAGTTCCAGCATGCTTTCCATAATATAAGGTGTCGGTCTTTGCGAAGTTTTCAGAGTAGCAGCAGTGTTAGTCTGTGTCCGCAAAAAGAAAAGGAGTCCTTGTGGCACCTTAGAGACTAACAAATTTATTTGAGCATAAGCTTTCATGAGCTACAGCTCAAGTTATCTTCATGACACAGAGTAATTAAGACACAGTTGTGAAAGTGAAGACACCTCCAATTTCTTTTGTATAAGTCAGACCTAATGTTACAAATTTGATGGAACACGTACAGACCTGCGAAAAAGTAGAAATTAAATCCAACTTTATATCAAATTGCTAGCTGTGGGGAAAAAAAAAACAAACACTTAATATGGTTGAATATTCTTGTCCTCAATGAGCATTCAAAGTTTGTTATACAGCACACACTATCATCCTTACTGCATATTCCTTGCACATTCTCAAGCCCTGACAATATTAATATTTTGCAGATATATAGCATTTGCCATCTGAGGATTTCAAAAAGTTCTTAATCAGTATTAAGTTTAGTCTCAGTAAACCACCCTAAGACATCCCAGTTCTATAGATGGAAAGACTGAGGCAGAGAAGTTAACTCACCTGTCCTCAGTAGATATGCAGAACAATGCACCCCTCTCCTCTTTATAACAGCTTTTTACATACTTGAAGACTTACGTGTGTCTCCCCCCACACTTTTCTGCAGACTAAACAAGCTCAGTTGTTTTTTTTTTTTCCCTCTCCCAGTCTTTCCCCTTAGGTCATATTTTCTAGACCTCTAATAATTTTTGTTGCACTCCTACAGACTTTGTCCAGTACAGCACAGCCATTCTACACTACACCATGCATTGCTATATTGAGATTTCTTTTTCAAACAGTAAATATGTCAAATTCATATTGAATGAGAATTGACGGGCAAATGAATCCTACTGGAGGTCACCTACTACAGCCGAACTTTCACTCTACCTCATTTGAGCAACTTTTAGTCACTCTGCTATCCTGGATTATCGCATCTTGGTAGAAATGATTACTACTATTGATCTGGGCAAAAGAGCTGCAGGTTTATTTCTATTTTTATTCCAAATCACAATACTAAAATATTCTGAGGAACACAGTGATGCTCTAGCTCCACAGAAATACAGATTAAGGCAATGCCTTGCCCGCAGACAGATCCCCAGGAACATGCAGAGTTCCACCAACAACTTCAATGGGGCTCAGTGGGGAACTGGGGTTCATAAAGGTGCAACATTCCACTAGATTGGGGCCTAAACCTGATGATCACATATAGCATAGTAATATCCTTTTGCCTAATGCATGATTTTAGCCGAATAATCATTCACAGGGCTTCCCTGTTGTACTGTGTGAAAAATGTTGTGGTTTTGGTTTTTTTTTTTTTTATATTGAGGATAAGGTGTTCAGATAAGATTTTGCTTCAGAAGGATGTTAGATGTTACTTTAGAAGGAAATTCTTTTCTTGTTTTGCTAATTCCTGTTCCTCTGCATTAAGTAGAGTGGAAAGATGAGCTTGTGGTTTAGACAGTAAGTTGAGACCTCTGAGTTCTACTCCTGGCTCCCCACCACACTTCCTGTGCGACCCTGGGCAAATCATGGTGTCTCAGTTTCCCCACCTGAGGAACAACCAGAGTAAAATATATCAAACTCAGAGGGTTGTTGTGAGGCAGGAATTGAATTGAAAAAAGCAGTTGTGGTATTCTTCTAAACTCCACCCACAAAAATAAGTTTTACGGAAGAGTCACCAGAAGGAGATGCCACTCATTTTGGATTGCAATGTATTATCAGGACAGTTCTCAGAGCACAAATGGGCTCCTTGATTATGGCTCCCCGTCAAGGCCTTGTCTTCCCTTCCAATAAATAAAATAAAATAAAATAAATAAGCAAGCTGCGTTCTTAACTCATGTTAGCTAACGTGGTAACCAACCCAACACAGCAGAGAGGATGTCACTTTTTAAAAATCTGACACACTACATACCCTACTACCTAGTTAAACCAGTTCTCGAGGATTGGAAAGTAATTACAGTGTACCACCGGCCATAGTGTAGTAAATGTCACAAGATGCTAATTTTTTTGTGACTTGATATAATACAGTCATTCGACAGTACTGAGTTGTTCTGTGCTATGGCACTGAAATTTCAGTAGATGAAAAAAAAAATTAGAGGGGTCTTCACTCTCTCTACATTAGCCGTGGGTGTCTTGGATGACATTCGGTACCAATACACTCATATAAAGACCATGTTGTTTCTCACTGCCACATGTCAAATCAAACTGTCTGAACCCTGCTTTATATAAACAATTAATGAGAACAGATTTTTTGTTTCTGGGCCACATGATAAGCAGTTAGCAATTGAGCCTCTCAATCCATGTTTGACACAGCAGCTGCAAACTGAAGTCAAGATGGTGCAGTGACTAGAGCCTGTTTGTTGCTTAAGACAACTTCTTAAAAAAACAGATGGAAGAAGCTGTCTGATAAATTCAACTCATGCTGTGTGTGTGGAGGAAGAAGATCTCTGTTCATTTAACTTGACAATGGCTACCCAGTTCCTGTAAACATGTTGGTAACACACCATTCATTCAATTTTACCTTTACTGCTTAGAGCTTGTATGTTAAAACAACCCAACTAATCAGCCTAATTTTACTGTGTGTTTATTTATAACTTTTATTATTTTTTTTTAAATACAACTATGCGAAAATACCAGATTCATCATAATGCACAAAGTAAATAGAGTTAGGATAAAGAGAGATTAGGAGAAGCAGCAACCTATCAATCTTCAGGGTCTACGTTAATCATAGATATCTATGAAGTCAGACCAAATTGCTTGGAATTTTTTGGCCATTCCCTTTCTGTGGCCTGCCAGTCGCTTGTTAACTGTGAGGTCAGCCATGTCACCGAGCCCTGCATTAATATTTGGTGGGGATCAACTTTTCCGGTTTGGCAGGATTAATATTTTAACTACCAAAGCTGCACAATGGAACCACTCTGCTTTACCAGCAGATTATCTCCAGGTACATTCAACAAGAAAATTTAAGGGGGAAACTGTAAACATTTTCATGAGCCAAAAGTAGTCTAACCATCAGGTTTTTTTGTCCTTTGACTCTTCCGTGCTGAAGAACCAAGGTATCACTTGAACGTAGTTTTTAAAATGTTTAACTTTTCCTATGCACACAATAAAAATGCCCAGGCTTACATATGAAAAGAGTTGTCTAACCAGGTTAGAAATCAACCCACTGCTTCATGAAAGCTTTAACTAAGGAAAAAAAAAAAAAGTTGCTCCTAGCAGATGTCAGCAACTGATGCAGCTTACCTGGCACAGAACACAGATGGCTATATTTGGCGCTCAGCACTGCTTCCTTTGCACCCTTTGGTGCCTTCTGTTGTCAGCCGTGGATATTTTTATGTAGTATAGAGACGGCTTAGAGGATTTTCTATATATCTGTGTCTACAGATTAATTAAATTCGGGTACAAAGTAGAATATTAATTATAATAATATATTTGTCTGATTCAAAACACTTCTAATGAACGGGAACACAACTCACTGCATTTGATTACCCAAAGTTCATTAACTTTTTAGTTTCTGGACTAAAATATAAAGTAATAGTGTGCAAATATATTCAGACATTTAATTAGTCTTGGAATAGTTTGAGAAAAAAAGATCCTCCTTTCATTGTATAGCAGAAAGTTGACTCATTCCATCAGATCCATTTTGGAATGGGCAACTTCTGCCATTGAACGCTGGCTGCAAACAACACAGCCATGTGGCTCTGGTTATATAGAGCACCTCACTTCAGCCATCTGGAATAATACCATCCCTACAAAATCACCCAGTCAATTCTGTTATACATACACTTCAACTTAATTAGGCACAGTAGCCACTTTACTAGCTGCTGACCTTCCATTCAACAGCACGAATCAAAAAGTCAGGTCACTGTCTGCCGATATCTCACAATGCTCGTACTGATATTAAAAGCCACATTTTCAGGCAAGATGCTTTTCTTACCTTCTGTCTGACAAGTCTCCCACTCTCTGAAGAACTGAAGGCCCATCTCTCTGCAACCTGTCACCACCCCAATTCATTACATCACGTTTACCCGCATTTTCTCACTCGGTCAGCAGTAACTGAAGGGATGCTGTTACTGCATAGTCAAATAGGGACCCCCAGGATGCATCTCAAGGCATACCGGACCCACCCAACCCCTGCATCATAACCACAACTCAGCTTAACTCAGCCCATTTTCCACTAGACATACACTTCTTGAGATTCATGCAACTCATTTCTCCTTTTCTAGCATTCTTAAGGAAACAAACAATATGTACATGAAGTATATGATGAGCATTGCGACTGTTTGTTTGTACCTTCACAAAGGTATGCTAGGTACCCCATACAACAGATAGATACTTGCATCCCTGCTGTACAGGACTTAACCTAGAATTTAGACATGCCGCAGGGGAGGGTGAGAAGAGAAGTGGGGAATTTGGATAGGGATGGACAATTATACTCCACACCTAGTTATGGTGGAGGGATGACTGAAATTTTGTAGCAATTGTATAATGCAAATGTAATATTGTACCTTGATTGACATCACCATGCTCAATACTATTTAAACAAGTGATTCTTTCACTACCATAAAGGCACTCCTGGGGTGGCTCCCCAGAACAGATTGGAGGATCACATCTGTGGGAACAGGAAGTGTCCCAAAATGAGGAGGTGGAAGAACTGTAAATAGAACACAGAAATGTGAACGTTAACTAACTACTGCATGTTTCCCACAAAATAATAGGGAAAGTAAAACCTGCAGAATCATTCTGGATCACTGGAAGGCCTGCACAGCACCTGCTGATGACCTGCAGAGTTGGCAGCCACATGATGCTAGCTGCTCCTCCCCCTTACCCCCAGCTGCTAAATTGCATTAAAAGCACAATAAATATTTCCCTAGTTTCACTCTTCTATTTAAGCAATTACCACAGGCAAGTTACACAATCCCACATGACTGCGAATGAGAGAAGGGTTGTTCACAAGGTTATCTCTGCACCATGCTTGGGTGGGCGGTGCAAACAGGACTTGAAGGAAAAACCAAATCACAGGAACAAGGCATCAGAAAACCTGTGTTCAGTTCACAGTTCAGACAAATAGTTGAGCAATATCGGTTACCTTGTTGGAACCTCAAGTTCCCTTCCATAAAATGAGGAAAATATTACTGTGTCACAGGAGTTCTGAGGATGTCTGCAAGGTCCTTAAATATTCTGCAGCGGTCATACACATAGTAATTCATTATGTATGTTGAGCAACTTCCTGCCCTAGAATTCACATGCCTAATTCATCTGGATGGTGTGTGCACAGCATTTATATAATTGTAGTACAGATCAGAAACAAAATTATAACTAATACTGTGACGCTGTCATTTTTATTTACTCCAAGGACTTCTTGCTGCCTACAAACTGTACATTACCTTAAAATTGATTTAATTCAATAATATTTTTGTTTTTAAGTTATGTTTGACCAGGAATTACAAAATTGTCATTCACACTCAGACATCAATGATGATTACCAAAATCAGTGAACAGTTCTGGAATCTCCCATTTTGGGCCTGTAGGGCCAAAAGGGGATAGAGAAAGATGCAAAATGCCCATAGGATGAACAACGTAAAGGATTATAAATGTTATGTATTGAAACTGATCATAAATACCATATTAAAATTACCATAATAGAATATAAATGTATGTGTGTTAGTACCCTCTAGGATTTACAAGGTATAAGCAAAATTGATGAAGATACAGCTGAATATTGTATCAACCAAAGCCCACAATTGCCAATCCAACTATAGAGTAAGACAAATATCTTACCAATGTTGCCATGAGAAAAAGCTGAGAAAATACCTATTTAAGAAAGGTATGGGAAACAGATAGCATTCCCTACAAGAAGATTTCTCCCAACCTAATGACCATGTTCATGCATTTTCACAAATATTCACCTGCCAAAATTCCTTTGTCAGCTTGCAAAAACTGACACACTAAATGCTATATTCGCAAAAAGAAAAGGAGTACTTGTGGCACACAGTACATGAAGCCATACACAGGCAGCCTGGACAGTAGTCAGGAGCTGTTCAACTACAGGCTGAGCAAGTGCAGAATGGTGGTAGAATGTGCATTTGGACGTTTAAAAGCACACTGGCGCAGTTTACTGACTCGGTTAGACCTCAGCGAAACCAATATCCCCACTGTTATTACTGCTTGCTGTGTGCTCCATAATATCTGTGAGAGTAAGGGGGAGATGTTTATGGCGGGGTGGGAGGTTGAGGCAAATCGCCTGGCTGCTGGTTTCGCACAGCCAGACACCAGGGCGGTTAGAAGAGCAAAGGAGGGCGTGGTACGCATCAGAGAAGCTTTGAAAACCAGTTTCATGACTGGACAGGCTACGGTGTGAAAGTTCTGTTTGTTTCTCCATGATGAAACCCACTGCCCCTTGGTTCACTCTACCCTGTAAGCTAACCACCCTCCCCTCCTCCCTTCGATCACTGCTGTCAGAGGCAATAAAGTCATTGTTGCTTCACATTCATGCATTCTTTATTCATTCATCACACAAATCGGGGGATAACTACCAATGTAGCCCAGGAGGGGTGGTGGAGGAGGGAAGCACCAGGAGGGGTGGTGGAGGAGGGAAGGACAAGGCCACACAGCACTTTAAAAGTTTAAAGCTTTAAAACTTATTGAATGTCAGCCTTCTGTTGCTTGGGCAATCCTCTGGGGTGGAATGGCTGGGTGGCCGGAGGCCCCCCCACCGCATTCTTGGGCGTCTGGGTGAGGAGGTTATGGAACTTGGGGAGGAGGGCGGTTGGTTACACAGGGGCTGTAGCGGCAGTCTGTGCTCCTGCTGCCTTTCCTGCAGCTCAACCATACGCTGGAGCATATTGGTTTGATCCTCCAGCAGCCTCAGCATTGAATCCTGCCTCCTCTCATCATGCTGCCACCACATTTGAGCTTCAGCCCTCTCTTCAGCCCGCCACCTCTCCTCCCGGCCATATTGTGCTTTCCTGCACTCTGACGTTGTCTGCCTCCACACAGTCGTCTGTGCTATGTTAGTGTGGGAGGACACCATGAGCTCAGAGAACATTTCATCACGAGTGTGTTTTTTTCACCTTCTAATCTTCACTAGCCTCTGGGAAGGAGAAGATCCTGTGATCATTGAAACACATGCAGCTGGTGGAGAAAAAAAAAAAAGAGGCAGTGGTATTTAAAAAGACACATTTGCTAGAACATTGGCTATGCTCTTTCATGGTAAACCTTGCTGTTAAAATTACATACACAGCACATGTGCTTTCGTTCCAAGGTCGCATTTTGCCTCCCCCCACCACGTGGCTAGCCCCTCCCCCCTTCCCCCCCTCCCACCGACTAACAGCGGGGAACATTTCTGTTCAGCCACAGGCAAACAGCCCAGCAGGAACGGGCACCTCTGCATGTTCCCTTAAGAAAAGCACCCTATTTCAACCAGGTGACCATGAATATCCTCTCCTGAGGATAACAGAGAGAGATAAAGAACGGATGTTGTTTGAATGCCAGCAAACATACACTGCAATGCTTTGTTCTACAATGATTCCCGAGTACGTGCTACTGGCCTGGTGTGGTAAAGTCTCCTACCATGGTGGGTGGAATAAGGCTGCCCTGCCCAGAAACCTTTTGCAAAGGCTTTGGCAGTACATCCTGGAGAGCTGCAAATGCCAGGGCAAATTAATCATTAAACATGCTTGCTTTTAAACCATGTATAGTATTTTAAAAGGTACACTCACCAGAGGTCCCTTCTCCGCCTGGCGGGTCTGGGAGGCAGCCTTGGGTGGGTCCGGGGGGGACTGCCTCCAGGTCCAGGGTGAGAAACAATTCCTGGCTGTCAGGAAAACTGATTTATCTGCTTGCTTGCTGTGAGCTATCTACAACTTCATCATCATCATCTTCCTCGTCCCCCAAACCTGCTTCTGTGTTGCCTCCATCTCAATTGATGGAGTCAAAGAACACGGCTGGGGTAGTGGTGGCTGAACCCCCTAAAATGGCATGCAGCTCATCATAGAAGCGGCATGTTTGGGGCTCTGACCCGGAGCGGTCATTTGCCTCTCTGGTTTTCTGGTAGGCTTGCCTCAGCTCCTTAAGTTTCACACGGCATTGCTTTGGGTCCCTGTTATGGCCTCTGTCCTTCATGCCCTGGGAGATTTTGACAAATGTTTTGGCATTTCAAAAACTGGAATGGAGTTCTGATAGCACGGATTCCTCTCCCCATACAGCGATCAGATCCCGTACCTCCCGTTCGGTCCATGCTGGAGATCTTTCGCGATTCTGGGACTCCATCATGGTCACCTCTGCTGATGAGCCCTGCATGGTCACCTCTGCTGAGGAGCTTTGGCCAGCATGGCAAGCTGCAGGTGACCATGCAAACAGGAAACTGAAATTCAAAAGTTCGCGGGCCTTTTCTTGTCTACCTGGCCAGTGCATCTAAGTTGAGAGTGCTGTCCAGAGCGGTCACAATAGAGCACTCTGGGATAGCTCCCGGAGGCCAATACCATCTAATTGCGTCCACAGTACCCCAAATTCGACCCAGCGAAGCCGATTTAAGTGCTAATCCACTTGTCAGAGGTGGATTAAGGAAATCGAATTTAAGAGCCCTTTAAGTCGAAAAAAAGGGCTTCATCGTGTGAACGGGTGCAGGTTTACATGGATTTAATACTGCTAAATTCGACCTAAACTCCTAGTGTAGACCAGGGCTTAGAGATTAACAAATCTATTTGAGCATAAGCTTTCGTGAGCTACATCCGATGCAGTGAGCTGTAGCTCACGAAACCTTATGCTCAAATAAATGTTAGTCTCTAAGGTGCCAAGAAGTACTCCTTTTCTTTTTGTGAATACAGACTAACACGGCTGCTACTCTGAAACCTGTCATAAATGCTATATTGTGTTAAATCACTTGGCACTGTGCTAGTGCAGTACAGCATTAATCAGAAAAACCCTGACAAATGAAAAAAGAACAGGAGTACTTGTGGCACCTTAGAGACTAACAAATTTATTAGAGTATAAGCTTTCATGACAGAGGGATGGAGCAGCATGAGAACATCTGAAAGTGTCTGGAAAAAGGGTAAGTCTGGCCCACCAAGTTTGCAAGATTTAGAAATGTTGATTTGCAACCACAGAAAAGACAGTGAATAGAATTAATCTAGTAACACTCTGACCAATTTCAACAAGCCTAAAGTGATAACTACACCTAAAATTATAACAATTAATCAAAAGGTGGAAACATAGATCCACTTGTATAAAAAGATGCGGTAATTCCTACAATTCTTCTCAGATCAGTTTCTTCTTACAACTGAGAGACACAGTCAGTACTATGTGGCTTGCTCTACGATTACATATAAACTGGATCTTGATTGTCACAAGCCTGCTGTGGTTAATTTTTTTTTAAAATGTATATCAATATCTATTAACTTAAATTATAGTTTTAGGCTATATTTTCCCAAAGTTGTAACATGTAAACTTTGGTGATGATTTTCCCCTCACATCCATGTGAATCAAGGCTAACTCCTTTCAAGTAACTCCATGAAAAATCAATGGGGTTATACCAGGGCAAAACCACTGAGAGATCAGAATCAAGTCCTGTCTCAGCCTTGTCTATGCAGAAGGCCAACACTACATTTATCCACCACATTAGTCCCACCTAAACATTCAAAATATGCCCTTAGCCCTTTGCAGACTACTGTACTACCCCTTTCAGGAGTCTGATTTGTCTTGCGTACCTCAAGTTATACCTCGCTTAAAAACTACTTGCTTACCAAAAATCAGACAAAAGTGTCACAGCACGCTACTACTGCAAAATTGCTCACTTTCTCATTTTTACCATATGTCAGGGTTCCCTCCCCACTCTGAACTCTAGAGTACGGATGTGGGGACCCACATGAAAGACCTCCTATGCTTATTTCTACCAGCTTAGGTTAAAACTTCCCCAAAGCACAATTTCTTTGCCCTTGGAGGGTACGCTGCCACCACCAAGTGATTTAACAAAGAATCAGGGAAAGGACCACTTGGAGTTCCTATTCCCCCAAAATATCCCCCTTAGCCCTTACACCCCCTTTCCTGGGGAGGCTTGAGAAGAATAGCTTAACCAATTGGTTACCAAGTGATCATCGACCCAAACCCCTGGGACACTAGAGAAATCAGTCAGGTTCTTAAACGAAGGATTTTATTAAAAAAAAAAAAAAAAAGTAAAAATCACCTCTGTAAAATCAGGATGGAAAGTAACTTTACAGGGTAACAAAAGATTCAAAAACACAGCAAGAACTTCCTCTAGGCTTAGTTTCAAAGTTACAAAGAACAGGAGATAAACCTCCCTCTAGCAAAGGAAAAATTCACAAGCAAAACAAAAGATAATCTAATATACCTTGCCTGGCTTTTACTTACCATTTTTGTAATATGAGAGACTTTTAGGATGGTTTATAGGAGAAGGAGTTTTCTGACATCATGCTTCTCTGATTCCCAAAAGAACACACAAAACAAAGCCTTCCCCTGCCCTGTCCCCTCCCCCCCACATTTGAAAGTATCTTCTTTCCTCATTGGTCCTTTTGGTCAGGTGCCAGCCAGCTTATTTGAGCTTCTTAACCCCATACAGGTAACGAGGAATTCTAGGCTTCCCTTAGCTGTATGGTTATGACACCATATAATTACAAAAATAAATCAATTGGAATATAAATATTGCACTTACATTTCAGTGCATAGTATACAGAGCAGTATAAACAATTGTCTGTATGAAATTTTAGTTTGTACTGACTTTAGTGCTTTTTCTGTGGCCTGTTGTAAAACTAGGTAGGTATCTAGATGAGTTGATGTACCCTCTGGAAGACCTCTATGTACCCTCCCCCCGCATCCCTGGTTGAGAACCACTGCCTTTGCGTTCTGCCTCGCAGGGAGGCAAATTTCACCCTCTAATAGCACTGTAACAATACAATTGTGAAAACCTAACATGAAATATAATCCTCAATGTTTCTCTTTCATATTATAAAAGAAGACATAACCAAATGTGTATTTGTGCAACTCTGTTTTTCAATTCCTGAGTAAGCTGACATCTGAAATGTAGCATAGCTCATTAATAAATACTCTAACATCTTAGGAAGTATTTTCAATCATTCATATTCACCATTTCTCTTTTTATTTCCCTATGCAAGTCTTGACATCTTTGTTCCATCAATCCACATGTTCCACTAGACAGATTACAGAGATTTCTTCAGTGGATTTTCAAACAGCTTTTATAGCAGGTTTCCCAAGCCTTTTCCATCTGATAGTGAATTATTAGGATAATCAGAAGGTATCATTTAGATTTTTATTCAAAAGTTAGTCTAAATCTGTGGATATTTGTGACACCCTATATCTCATGTGATACCCTGTATCCCATGTTCATCACTTTTATATGGTTATGATATTTTGCACAAAATATGCCTTGTGAGGGATCATTCAAAAACAAACTGCTGAATATTATTATCCTGATGAAATGTGTGTAGCAACACTCCATGTAAAAATATGAGATTTTGCTATATGATTGTTAATGAAATATGTTGAAATTGTGGGTAACACCTACAAAGTGACTTCTCAGAAAAAAAGACACACAAGCACACCAGCAAGGTGCTAAGAGGCCATTACCTGCTTGACTATCCATTCATCAGCATCAGCAGGGGGAAAGGTATAAACAAGAAATTTACATTCTATCCCACAGACACTTCAAATCTCAACAGGGGACTGTTTGTCTACACCGGGGGGGGGGGGGGGGGGGGGGGGGGGAGAAGAGGGGTAATCCACAGAGAGAGAAGAAAATAACAGAACACCACTAGCCATCACCTTCAGCCCCCAACTAAAACCTTTCCAACGCATCATCAAGGATCTACAATCTATCCTGAAGGACGACCCACCACTCTCACAGATCTTGGGAGACACACCAGTCCTTGCTTATAGACAGCCCCCCAACCTGAAGCAAATACTCACCAGCAACCACACACCACACAACAGAACCACTAAGGCAGGAACTATCCTTGCAACAAAGCCCGTTGCCAACTGTGTCCACATATCTATTCAGGGGACACCATCATAGGGCCTAATCACATCAGCCACACTATCAGAGGCTCGTTCACCTGCACATCCACCAATGTGATAGATGCCATCATGTGCCAGCAATGCCCCTCTGCCATGTACATTGGTCAAACTGGACAGTCTCTACGTAAAAGAATAAATGGACACAAATCAGACGTCAAGAATTATAGCATTCAAAAACCAGTCGGAGAACACTTCAATCTCTCTAGTCACTCGATTACAGACCTAAAAGTGGCAATACTACAACAAAAAAACGTCAAAAACAGACTCCAACGAGAGACTGCTGAATTGGAATTAATTTGCAACCTGGATACAATTAACTTAGGCTTGAATAGAGACTGGGAGTGGATGGGTCATTACACAAAGTAAAACTATTTCCCCATGTTTATCCCCACCCCCCACTGTTCCTCAGACGTTCTTGTCAACTGCTGGAAACGGCCCACCTTGATTATCACTACAAAAGGTTTCCCCCCTCTCCCCCCCCCCCCCCCCCGCCGGTCACAGCTCACCTTAAGTGATCACTCTGGTTACAGTGTGTATGGTAACACCCATTGTTTCATGTTCTCTATGTATATAAATCTCCCCACTGTATTTTCCACTGAATGCATCCGATGAAGTGAGCTGTAGCTCACAAAAGCTTATGCTCAAATAAATTGGTTAGTCTCTAAGGTGCCACAAGTACTCCTTTTCTTTTTGCGAATACAGACTAACATGGCTGCTACTCTGAAACCTATAAAAATAATAGATCATCATCTCCACATTATCCCCTTTTCATCGCTCTGTTCCTGGCAGCAGCAAATACCTGAAGAACATAGAACTGGGGAGAGGTCCCCACCTGAACAGGAAATGCAGCCTGGAAACTGTTGCAGCTTATGGTGAGACACACATTTTGCTTTTAAGTTCATTTGCATATTAGCTTGCATTTTTCATCTCTTTTTTGGCTAACCAATTCTGACTTTTATGCCTCATCATTTGTGATTACTTAAAATTTATCTGCAGTAAATAAACTTTTTTTTTTATTGTTTTATCCAATCCAGTGCGTTTAGACTGAAGTGTTGGGGAACCTCTACTTGAGAATTTAAGGAAAGTTCATAATCATTTCTCAGTCTTGGAATGACAGACTGTTTGTGAGCTTGCACTGTCCAAGAGAATCCTGAGGAGCGCAAGATACACATTTCTGGGGAACAAGGCTGGAGCTAAGAATTTGTGGGTGTCACCCTATCTGTAGTTCATGAGTGGCTGGGAGAGCATTTATGTATTGATCTGGGAGTGATCAGTGCAGCTGAAGGCTGCGTAAGCAGACCAGGAGTGGCTCTTCTTTCAGTAAAGCAGTGTAAAAGGCACGCCTAGCTAGAGAGTTCAGGCAACACTGCTGTTCGACAGTACAGATTGAACCCTGGGGAATGTTACAATATTAATGTTTTCATGTTACTTGCTTAAAAAAAAAAAAAAAGCAAACACCGGATATTCCATTTGGCCTTCAAGCCAACTCTTCAGTTTTCAATAACTGAATATTTACGAAAAGTATCTCATTAGCCACTATAGAAATGGAGATAGTCCACATGCTCTTTGGATAGACTACTACAAGCTTCTCCATTCTGCCCTGCTATTTTGAAGCACAACTGTTCTGGAAGGACTGGCTCTGTAAGACTAGTTCAAACCTCCATGGCATTTCACTCCCTTGCCTGACTGCTAAAGCTATCCCCAAAAGTGACAATTAAGGCATTTGATGGTATTGATTTCAGGTGAGAGAATTACTGATCCAGTGGTAACTGAACTGAGAGCAAGAACCACCGAACAGCCAGCGGGACAGTAATGATTTTCAGTACCTACTGATTAGGACGCAATCTGCACTACCTGACTTTGAGCTAAAAGACTTTATCCCATTCCACTCCCCCTTCTCCTAGTCCTAAGGTATATAGCAAAAGGGAAGATTGAAAAGCAAATGAATTTGTTTAGTCCGGAGAAGAGAAGACAGAGGGGACACAATAACAGTTTTCAAGTACATAAAAGATTGTTACAAGGAGGAGGGAGAAAAAATTGTTGTTAACCTCTGAGGATAGAACAAGAAGCAAATGGCTTAAATTGCAGCAAGGGCAGTTTAGGTTGGACTTTAGGAAAAACTTCCTAACTGTCAGGGTGGTTAAGCACTGGAATAAATTGGCTGGGGAGGTTGGAGAATCTCCATCATTGGGGATTTTAAGAGCAGGTTGGACAAACACCTGTCAGGGATGGTCTAGATAATACTTAGTCCTGCCTCGAGTGCAGGGGACTGGACTAGATGACCTCTCGAGGTCCCTTCCAGTTCTATGAGTCTATGAAAATGGTATCCATACAGTCCTGATCTACCCAATCCTTTCTGCGCCTTCTCCCAACCAAGGCTTGTTATTTAAATACTCTTCTGGTGTAAATAAGTATGGTTCTGTATTTGTCATATAAACTACAGCAGTTTTCCCTGAAGTTCTAAGAGTGTTTAAAAATTAAACTATAACAGACAGATGCAGAAAATTGAAGTAATGACTTTACCATGAGGGACATCTGCCTTTTAAGAGAGGAAAATAAAATGAAGAGTTTCACAGAATCTTTGAGCTGCATATGAATTTGGGAATAGGACCAGTGAGCAATCTGGGACTCATTTATTGGAGGGGGGGCGGGGAACAAACGAACAAAAAAACCCCACCTTTGTTTTCATTATACCTCAAATTAATTCCTTCTTTAGCTTTTACATTTTAATATAGTCTTTCAGTTCTCATATTCAGAATAGTCTACAGTTCTGGCCTTCATCTGCCATAGCCCCATCTCAGCTAATTCAGTGAAGCCATTGCCATAATCAGATGTGTCAGTCAGTTATGTAGACACTTCCATTGCTTTTTAAGCTTTCTAAATATTGTGTATTTGTCCTTGCTGGCCAAAACCTTATGGGGTCATATACTCAGCTGGGGTCTGTGCTATTTTTTATTTGTTTTAAGGTAGATGTAAGAAACCATGACTTGTTTTTCAAATGGATAAACTGAAAGAAGACCAGATTTACAGTTCTAAAGACTTCAGTCCTCTGTGGACTTATAGGTCTGATACAGCATGTGCAAAGACAGCTTACCTGTACTGCCTCATAAATGCACCTTAGAGTGGATCGTAATTTCAGATCATTCAGATTTGGATTCAGAAAAGCATGCACAACTTCCATATAGTTTTTGCACTTATCTGCTTTATAATTTGAGTTCCTCCATCCACAGTCCATTGAAATGAGGAGTTTTTCCAATTATTTCAATAGATATCAGATCAGATCTACAGGCACGCTCACTAGATATATTTGAAATTCAGATATTCCCAAACTTTAGGGAAAGTGGAATTTGGCTAACAGAAAAACAGATAAAATAAACAATTAAGAAGCCTTTGTGAAGTTTTATTGCAACAAAATTGTGCCTCCGCCCCCTCTTTTTCACTACTAGACTTACTCCCCGTTTGAAGCTACCAAGCCTAAAGTAGTTCCATCCTTGTTTTTTTTCCAGTTTTGACTTGCTGACATGGTAGCCAGTTAGTACCCAATGTGAGGATATGTTTTGTGATGAGGGCATTAATCCACAGGAAAGTGAACTACGATAACCCGCTCATTTCATACAGGTCTCTCAAAAGTCACCAGATGGTGATTCTTTTCACTCAGTAACGAGAAAGACAACAATTGTATGAATAACCCAGAGTATAAAGACCGGTTTCAGAGTAGCAGCCATGTTAGTCTGTATCCGCAAAAATACTCAAATAAATTTGTTAGTCTCTAAAGTGCCACAAGTACTCCTGTTCTTTTTCCAGAGTATAAAGGTTATTAATCCCATTACTTACTCCCTTAGCCAAAGCGTTACTGCTTGCTAAATTTTACACTATTTTTACATAACAATTCATAACACACACACACACCCCATAATCAGATATCTGTATAAACAAACCACCACCAATAAGCTTTACAAAATAGCTAGTCAATGCTCTGTAAGATACTAGTGAAATAACCTAACACAGTAAGGCTCTGATCCTTTATGGTAGCATTCAGTGTCTCCAAACAAACAGTAATAAGAAAGGTTTCAGACTAGCAGCCGTGTTAGTCTGTGTCCGCAAAAAGCAAAGGAGTACTTGTGGCACCTTAGAGACTAACCAATTTATTTGAGCATAAGCTTTCGTGAGCTACAGCTCACTTCATCAGATGCAATAACAAACAAAAAACTCTCCTCACATCCCTGTTAATCTCCTACCAAATTATGAGGCTTAAATCATCAGATGTGTCAAGATTCCTAAAGCTAACGCTCTTGGACTTTGACAGACTACTACTGGGAGTCAGTTTTAAAGAAGGCTCTGCCACATTCCTCTGGATTTTAGTTTCTGGACAGAAAGCAATTGCAATCCCTCCACTAGTACTGTTATAAATTATGGTCCATACTGCCAGGAAAGAGTTCAAGTTGATGATAATTTGGAAATTCCAATATAAATTGCTACTAGAAGCAAACAGGAAGGCATGGCAGAATTTGACGCACATGTGGTGTGCTTACATCACTTCACAGGAAAATGTTTATGGGAACAATATGGTCAATTTATATTATAACTATAACATTAAAGTAATAGGAAATTACATTTTTTCATTAAACTATAGTATTAAGTGTAAGTAACCATTTTCCTACAACACACATTTGAATTCAGTAATAGTAAATATACTATGTATTGTAAAAATAATGTCTATCGTTCTTACAGTATTAGATTTCAGGTAAGTGCTGCAGGGTAGGGATGCTCTTTCCTTTGTGTTTGAATATTGGTTAACAAACGTTATTTTTAAATTGAGTTGAGAACTGAATGATCTACACAGGAATCTCAAAAATAATCCATACTACAGCTGTGCGAGTTTGCCTGCATTTGTCGAAATCCAGAATATACTCAGCTTTCTGGTTCATTAACCAGCCCACATGACACTGGATTCAACATCCATTTTTATATGCTTAATACAGATTACTTGTGCACTAAATTAAATAGAGAAACCCCACCAATTTAGCTAATAGGACTGATCTATTGGTTGCTGAAGTAAATAAAAAGACTTCCACTGACTTCACTGGGCTTTGTATCACATGCACAAAGAATGACTGTATTGGGGAACACTTGTATTATTCCTATACACATGACTGGTTTACTGTACTACATTTAAAAAAACCCCACACAATATCACACACAGACTGTAGCCCAAAAGTCATAGCAACAGCTAGTAGAGTTGCCTCTCTACCTTTCCCAAGAATATTTGCAACAATCTCACTTGCTTATTTAATAATGTAAAAAAGCAACAAATATAAGGCTTGACTGAAAGTTCTATAGGGCCTTATCTTTTACAAAAAAATAGATACTGAAGAAAGGACTCCTACCGAGTCATCTCATGACATTTTGCGATGACATTTCGTAGGGTGAATGGCTTTTGTGTGAAATACAGATGTTCTGACACTATCGTATCTTGTGAATAAGCCCTTGAGATTCCCTCTTGTATGTGTTGCTATTCAGAGCAAATATCACATAACATAAAAATATAAATAAACATCATCGAACAAGCTTTCCAGTCACCCATTATTTGCCCGGTGATCAAAACAGCAGCTCTGATCTTGCTAATGAAGTAGTCCAGGAAAAGATCAGTGTCTTTCTGGACAGAGCTACATTCAGGAACTTCAACCTTTGGGGGTTAAAACATCCTGGTGTTAGGTGGACACTTGTTCAATTCTTAGTGCAATACAGACAGTTAGCTCTTGAGAACAATCCTACACCATTGGGAGACATCCTTAGCCCAACTCAAGTCAATGGGATTTTGGTTATTGGTTTAAATGGGGCCAATATTTCACCCCATGTCCTTTATTATAATCCTAAATAAGTGATGGGGTAGTGGGATGTCCCAGAGTTGGGTTTTTTTCGGATGACCATGTGCCTGTAACAGATTTACTCTACTCTGCACATCAGTCACTAGCCTGAGGAGATTCAAGGTGAAGGCAGGAGGAATCAGCCATACACCTAATAAAAATACATTCTTTGAAAACTTAAGACACAGAAACCGTTAGTTTGAATGACCAGGGCCTTCCAGGGAGCCTGAGGGAAAATATTTAGTCTTTGGCTTTATGACAGGTTTTCAGGGGATTGTAATTCTACAGAATTTATGCCGTACTTACCCTTTCTGCTTATCATAACATTCAGTGTCTGATAGCTCCCCTGCCTTCAGGAAGGACTGCTGGATCTGGATGAGTAGACTTTTCCCTTAGTTTTAATTCCGTTTTCCTCTTTCTTTGAGGAAGGCTCGGGAGAAGGAAACAAGAACTGGCCTTTTCCTAGATTTGACTAATGCTTATCTCTAGTTGTGGTCAGGCTCATGAAATTATTATAGTACAATGGTCCTCTCCGTTAAAAGGTGGACTATTTCAAGTGCTCTAAAATCCACAAGCTCACTCAGATTACCTCAAAATTTGCTATACCTCATAGGAGTGCTGGGAATGTTGTTATTCTAAATGTAGGGTAACTTAAGTAAAGGATACAGCCCTCCCCTCCCTCTCAAAAGGGAAAAAAAAAACCCAGCAGCATTTTGCAAAGTCATCTTGCACTTCAATTTTTTATTATTATTTTTTTTTTGCGTGGGGAGGGGGGAGGGAAGAGAACGCACACCTAGAGCTCATACTATGGCTCTAATCCTTCTCAGCCTGACCTTGACTTCTCAGGATTTAGCTCCGTTAGTACATGGCACACTCTACCCCTTTGGGGATGCAATACTGAAAAAAGTTAAAGGTTAACACTTTTAACTTCAGGTCAGGGCATGTGCAGCAAGACTAGGGCTCTGTTGAAGCAGGTGGGTTTCCGGGCATTTATCACAGTAATTGGGTAGCTCAAGGTGACATGCTATGTTCATTTAAGCAGAACCTAATAATTTGTGATTGACTGAAGCATCTTCCAGTAAGACATCCAGGCCCAGATTTCTGAAGATATTTAGACATTGTTCTGCTCAGCATTGCAAGAACTAAATGACTTAGGAGCATAAAGTTGTTTTCAACAGTGATTTAGACACTTAGGAGTCCCTTTGAGATACTACAGTGTTAAGCACAGTATCAAAACCTGTACAGAAAAGAGTAGGCATCATACCATTACGATCTGCAGGGCAGCTTTAGTGAACTGTATACAATTTTGATTTTTCTCTGCCTTGCACAGGAAAGTCCCACTGTATTAATTAAGTAAGTTGAAGAGCTTCATCAAATTAAGGAAGCCAAACTAACTTAAAAGAGATGAATAGCATATGCACACAAAGCCTGGGACAGAAGGGTGGGTGGGGGGTCATATGGTTAAGATTTTGCACTATGCATCAGCAAATACAGGTTCAGTTACTCATTCTATGTGGAAGCCTTACCCGTGAAAGCAAATTACAAACAGATTCCCAGACAGGAACAGGAAGTGAGACTCAATGGGGGAGACACATTAGGGAGGAGGGGAAGGGCTCTGGAGAGATGCAAGGTGGTCCTCTAAATCAGAAAGAGGGTCTGGAATAAGCTAGCCTATCTAAATTTGCAAAGAAGGTTAAAAGTTAGGTAAGAGGAGATATATATTGGCACATATTGTTTTAATCCTGTTTCTCTCTGCTTGCTAAGTTTCTATGAACAACTAAATCATACTTGTCTTTGACAAAGCAGTCATGAGTCACTTAATTGCGTACTTGTCACAAGTTCCCAGAGAGGATTCCACAGCCGGACCCAAACCCACTTGGGCCAGCTGGAATAAATTGGGTTGTGAAACAGGGGGTGTTGTAGCTCGGTGATCCAGTCTAAAGTGGGGTGAACTGTAGGATACTACTCTGGGAGAAGTGTAGGTTGAGGCCTGACACTTAGGACTCCTGTGACTGCTCTCTGTCTCTCCATGGGCACTCCTAACACCTGCCTCAGAGGGGTGTACTGAGGATAAATTTTTTATTTATGAGATGCTCCGATACTATGGTAAGGAGGTTTAGATATATAGAGTAGAGTCCGAACTCTTCACAGACTTATTATAAGACGGGGCCCCTGCCACAATGAGTTCACAACCCAACTCAGGCTATGACTCCATACAAGTTTACCCTTGAGGTTCAGGAAGCACTGGGTTTAACATAAGCATCGGAAGTCTATGCAAAAATCAGTCAGATTTTAAGGAATAGTATAAGGAAGCAGAGGGAGGGTATTGTGCACTAGAATGGAGAGATTACCCCCATCATAAAGACTGGCCTTGAAGAAACCACAAAGCAGAGTCTGTGGAAAGGAGCAGATTAAAAAACAGTGAAGAACAGAGGATAGTGTGGTCTAAAAGGAGCAAGCGAGGAGTCACTGGAACTGGGTGACTAATGTGGATGCTCAAGTCACTTTAGGAGAAATTATTTCTATAGAAAGAGCAAAAACAGATGCTATTGTGCCTAGGTGATGTTCAGTTAAGGCAGAATATTCAGGCAATGAAGCTTTGGGTTCATGAGTGACAGCCTTAGAAGGCTAAATCTGCACCTGCTCAGTGGGCCAGACCACTGTGACTATTGATGAACGTGCTTTTGGAGGAGAAAAAATTGTTCCATTAAAAATGATCTCATTCGAGAGCGTTCAACCAAATGCTTAAAACATAGACTGGATACTTCTAATTAACAAAGCGTAAATGTGTTGTGTGTCATCAGGAATGGGCTGTACTCTTAGTACTATACAGATTTGTGATTATCTCTACTAAATACATTAGAACAAGGGCTCATTCTTTAACTAGATCCACAAAGCAGTCATAAAGCTATTTGAGCTATGTTATCCAGCACTCATGATTACTTCTGTATTGACTGTTCAAAATAATTCTGTTATAAAATATCAGCTTGGTTATTGGCCAGATGGAAAGTAAATCTCCGGATATAGATCTACATAAAAATGCCACTGGCTACCGAAGAATCACATGCTTTAGCACTTGGAAAGACTGTTAAATATAGCCAGTATCCAGGCTACAGCTCCCACAGAAATAGATTTGCAGAAAAAAGGAGCTAGAGGATGAATGGGAGAACTATTAGCCGAGTCCTACCCTCCCTTTCAGTAGCACTGCCAGGGATCGCTCACTTTCATTACTTGTGCTGCTGCTGCCATTTCTCACTCTCAGAATTAGCATCAAAAGTACTAATTACAGAAGGCAGAACGCAGTAGTCTGGGATAATAAATGCTAAAGGAAATTCTCAGCTCCGTCGAAGTAGGACAGAGGACACAGGGATTTGTTTCTTAAATTCAAATGCCTAATTAGTAAAATAGGTTTAAGATTAAGGCTGCATCTCAAATGCAGTTCATTATTAACAACATTCATACTGCGGTAGCAACTACAAACCAGTCAGACTGGGACCCCATTGTACCGGGTGCGGTACAAATATAAAATAAATGACAGACTCAGCATTCTTTTCTTAAAGGCTCCGTCATTATACTCCAGCAGTACTTGAAAAATAAAAGTGTGTTTATAAGTAAGGGCAGTATCCTGTGCATGGTTAAAACCAATATTTTCCAGTAAAAGCTTGGTGTTAATGTATGGTTAACTACACTGATTGATTACAAAGTATCTCCAAGATATTCCTGCCTGCAAATAGCCTTACATTCTTTAAAACATACACTAGTGATCATTTCCTGACTTGTACCTTGTTTAGATAAAGTTTGAACCCAACGGTAGCGCTAATGACTCCTCATCATTATAGGTTATTGCACCACCACCCTATTTCAGACACGCTTAATAACTGGAAGGATACTGCAGAAAAGTTAAGAGACTCCCTAGCCAGCATGGACGGAAAGATACACATGGCATGTTCTGTGGGGTAATTTCTTCCAAGGACCCCAAGTATCATGGAAGTTTGACATTAGAATACAGAAGGAGGGAAAGGGTCACAGGCAGAAAAAGCAGCCAGCTTATCCCATCTTGGGGGGTGGGGTGGGGGGAGAATATCATGTTTACAAGAGCTAGTTCTCCCCCCACATATATATCTACCAGAAATCTTGGGAAAATAATTTCTCTCTGGTTGGTGGTTTCATCGGTGATGAGTAGTATTTTTTTACATGTCTGACATTATCATGCATTTGTGGCCACTCCAATTAATGGACTGAGCATCCTCAACTCCTAGTGGACCACAACAGCCATTTAGCAGGACTGAGTAAGGAGGGAAAATGATCATGTCCTGAAAATACCAATAATGATGCCTTGGAAGTTGATCTTACAAGTTAATTTTTCATTAAAAAACCCTCCCTCTCCCTCTACACACACACACACACACACACACACACACACACACACACACACACACACCCCCACCCCTCTACCTTCCTTGGGTTGGTTTTCAAAATGCATCTACCCCCAAAAATGAAAATGTTAGCTAGCTAGTTATTAAAGGAGTACGCGGTACATGAATAATACTATTCTTTAATAACAGCTTGAAACTAGTATGGATGTAACAAAATCTCATTCACATTGGCTGCTATTTAATCATTATAATGAAGGATGACCACTAGCACTGAGGTTATATGAGAGTTGCCATTCTAACCTCCTGTTTTCAAGTTGTTCCTAACTTTTTACAATTTTCAACTATCAGAAAGATATTTTCCAGGCTTACGCCCTGATCCTACAAGACACTCCATATGCTTTGGATAGGACTATGCCTCTATCCAAAGTGGATTTTTCTCAGAAGCACCACACAAAAAAAGCTTAAGCAAAAAACCTTCAGCTGAAAATGAGAAAATGCAGAGGTTTATTTTTCATTCAGAGGGAAAGTGTAACTTCTTTAAAAGAAATCTTTAACTGTAGAAATAGCTGAGGATAGAAAGTGTCTAATTGAAAACTGGATTTGATTTGAATGAGATAAGATCTTTCGAAAACAGCACTGTCTGCAGGCATGTCTGAACAAGATTTTTATGCGAAGGTTCTAAAATGCATAGTTACTGAATGCTGCTCTGTAGGTAAGTGTGAGCCTTTTACCTAGCTATGCGAAGAAAAGTATACTGAAGACATGCACTGATTTGTTAGCCTTCTGGCTACTCTGCAAAGTTCTTCTTTCCTCCAGGCAAAAGCTGACTCTTCCATTACAGTAATGAGGTGAATGTCTTCAAATATATTAATTTTTTATTTATTCATTTTTTATGAGGGGATTTTTCTTTTTTTTTAAAACTGTGAATGGCCCCGGAAGATGGTTTATTTCTTGTTTTCATTCCAAGGTTTGCATTCTAATTCTTGCACAACACGTAGAACTACAAATAGATGCTGTATTCACTGAAATATCTCAAATTGATCGCATCAAAGAAAAAAAAATGGGTCCAGCTGCTGCCTCTCTCACTGAATTGGGAGTTGCCTCTGAGTCTTTCCAAATCCGCTCTCATATAATTTGGAGTTCACAGATGAACATGATCTGATATGTGGTAAATATAATGGCAAAGTGCTGCAGGATCCATTACAGGTGGAAGCTGGGCCATAAATTAATCTCGGATGTTATGAATGGTAGGGGAAATGGCATAGCAGGGATTATTCTGGGAGCTTTACCTCCAACTTTCTGGTGATTAAAACCATAACCTTAATGTTGCAACAACAGTCTTAACACCAACTTGCATTTATATAGCACATAACCCAAAAGGCTCTGCATTACAACTATAAATTTTGCTTTAGTCTAGTTGGATAATAGGATTAGGATTATGGGATTTCTTTCTTTACAGAGGACTATAGATTTTCTCCCACAGAAGAGAAATACAAGGAAGAACAGCTTTAATTTCCAGGATAATCTCAGTATTGAAAGATCATGAGTAGTGATTTGGTTTAATTTCACAATCTAATGTAAAAGCTCAGTTGTGTACAGAAGATCATTAACTAGCCCAAAGACTTAGTGCTTGTAACTCTGTTGTTTAGTTCCACCTCTGTTGTCTTCGGGGGAGCAGAGAGGTGGGAGGGATTATGATCGCACTAGCCAGAGTAATACATTGCCTGTCATCAAAAGCCAATATTACATGCTGACAGTATTTGGAAAGGGCTATAGCTTGTAAAGCCACTCACTCACATTACTGCTGAAACAATATTGCTTTCTCTTGGAGCGAGTCAGGAAGCAATAACAGGAACAAAAAAACTGTTGCATTTTATATTACTTTATTTCTACTTAATGGCATTGGCTGAGAGATGTATTTGACTTTCTCTTGTGCCTGACCTCAAAATGTACATGAATTCCAGAACAAAGTAGTTATCCTGTTCTCAAAAGTGAATGGAAATGAAAAAAGGTGCCAGTGATAAATCGCTGCAGTCAAAACATGCTTATTTTATTGTGAGTATCCTGTACCATTTTCACAGCATATAGTATAAAATGAAGTAACATTTAAGTCTACTTATTGGAACAACACTGGCTATTTGGCTCTTTTACACGCCAATCTTAGGTATTCAAACACCACCTTCTGTTAAAAGTTAATACACTATAGTGTAATTGGCCTAAATCTTTTGGAGTCAGTGGAGCTCTGCTGATTGATATCAGCTGAGGATCTAGTCCTAAATGACTAGATTAACTGTTTAGGGCTAGATTCTCACCCTTACTCATGCTGAGTAGTACCTTGATATGCAAGTAGTCTCACTGATCTCAAGAGTATTGGCAAGGATTGATGAATTCAGTGGGATGAGGAGGAGTTTAACATTTAATACACTGAATTTTGTTTCTGCAATGTGGGTCCAATTCTTGGTCCTGACCCTGTGCCCTCAGCTCCAACACCACAAAGGCACTTAACGCCACCTTAAACAGGCAGCTGTGGATTCCCCTCAGATTAGAGGGGATGTTAGTGGGAGGAGAGGGACAGTGCCAGCAGGCTACTCCCACTGGGACAGATTAGAGAAGCTGTTCAATGCAATAATCCGGGACTGTTTTGGGTCTCAGACACCAGGACAAGTTAAATGGAAAACTGACCCGTCAGCTGCACCAAGCTTTGGATCTGTATGTGTGCGCGCTACTGTCCCAGTTTCCATTAAATCCCTACTCCTTTGCAAAGAAAAAAGAGTGGATGAAAACACAGAGTACAGTATTTTAGTGCATTTTATGCAAAAATATTTATACTCTCAAGGAAGTCTTTGGCTTGTCAAGGCACAGCAAATCTTATAACCCATAGAAGAAGCAGTTCCACTTTCAGAATTCCAGCAAAAGCAACCATGTTTGAACCATTTTAGTCAACCATCAGCACTCTCTCTTGCCCCCTCTTCTCCTGGTACCCTGAAGCCACTGTTCAAGTAACTCCTCAGTATATATTCTTGAGTTTCATGCCCAAGCACAATAAAGATAATTTGTGTTAAGGCTGTCATTCAGTCACCACTCTATTCACATGGCTGGGGGCAACCCAAAATCAATTGCATCAAGGAGTCATTGTGTTTGACTAAGCAAAAACACCTATCCATTCTCACTTATTACATAATGGAAAGAAACACTCTCTCTGTGACATGATAAAGGCTGCCCAAGTACTGCTTTCCAAAGCACCTTTAGCAACAATCAGCTGGATTTAGCTACGAACTGTAGCAAAAACAATGAAGAGTCCTTGTGGCACCTTAGAGGCTAATAAATTTATTTGGGCATAAGCTTTCGTGGGCTAAAACCCACTTCATCAGATGCCTGGAGTGGAACATACAGTAGGGAGGTATAAATATACAGCATATGAAAAGATGGGAGTTGCCTTACCACGTGGGGGGTCAGTACTAATGAGCCAATTCAATTGACAGCAGGATACCAAGGGAGGAAAAATAACTTTTGTAGTGGAAATGAGAGTGGCCCATTTCAAACAGTTGACAAGAAGGTGTGAGTAACAGCAGCGGGAAATTAGTATGGGGGAAATTAGGTTTAGGTTTTGTAATGACCCAACCACCCCCAGTCTTTATTCAGGCCTAATGTGATGGTGTCCAGTTTGCAAATTAATTCCAGTTCTGCAGTTTCACGTTAGTCTGTTTTTGAAGGGTTTTTTGTTGAAGAATTGCCACTTTTAGGTCTGTTACTGAGTGACCATAGAGATTGAAGTGTTCTCCTACTAGTTTTTGAATGTCATGATTCCTGATGTCAGATTTGTGTCCATTTATTCTTTTGCATAGAGACTGTGCAGTTTGGCCAATGTACATGGCAGAGGGGCATTGCGGGCACATGATGGCATGTATCACATTGGTAGATGTGCAGGTGGACGAGCCCCTGATGGTGTGGCTGATATGGTACACCCCCCTACTGTATGTTCCACTCCATGATTCTGATGAATTGGGTTTTAGCCCACGAAAGCTTATGCCCAGATAAATTTGTTAGTCTCTAAGGTGCCACAAGGACCCCTCGTTGTTTTTGCTGATACAGACTAATACTGCTACCATTCTGAGAACTGTAGCAGTCAACCCATGCTAGCCCCATTTCAGCAGCCTCATTTCTAAAGAGTTGTTTGTTTGATTTCTTTACCACTTTTGGCCCAATAGTACATTTACAAAGGAGTATTTTAAAGTTGCTTTCTTTCACAATTTAAGTTCCTAAGCATATTTAGTATCAGAATGATCTGATATCAGATTTAAGTGTTTTGCAATGGATCTACTGTAAAACTGTTTCTGGCCAGAGGACTTAATGGTGATGGATTAGTAAATTGATGTACAAAAACATAAGTTAGACTGAAAAACAAAGTAAGCAGAAATCAAAGGAAAATATAAGAGATATCACATATAAACATGTCACACCTTAGCAGACTGAAACAAAATCTTTTTTTGTTTTTCAAAGATGGTTTATACCTCTAACCTTGATCATCAGAAGAAAAATAACCCTCCTACAATCAAAACATTTTATTTTCACGTCTTCTCAAGTGCATACAATGATGTTATCAGCTTGCTCAGAAGAATGCTAAAATATCAGCTGGTACCAATTTAATAAAAGGAAAGTGCTATTAAGGGCACCTCACAGAAAAAACAACATAATAAGCCAACAGTCATAAAATATTTATTCTACAATGAATTCACTTTACCTTGAAAGGCACTGGCTCTTCAGTAAGTGGGCTAACAGGAAGTGAAGTGGTACTACTGGCAGGACTCATATCTGCACTCTGTTAAAAAAAAAAAAACAAAAAAACAAAAAACAAAAAACCACATCAGTAGTAACACTTTTAAGTTTGGGCACAAACATATTAGGTTTTGCAGTTTAGCTACCTGATGCTGCTTCAATTTTTCATCTAGACTAGTAAAAGAAGAAACACCTCACATGTTAAAACTAACAATTACAAGCAAGCTATACTATATTCTCTGAAATGGGATAAGAATTTAAATACTTCATTTATGGATAAATTACATCCTCATGCACACATTTTGACTTAACGCCCAATAAAATGAATAAGCTATTAAGATATGCACACAGATATATGTGCATTTAGAGGAGAATATCAGGGAACTATTTGGAACAAATGCCCTCCCTGCATGCAGAACAAACCATGGTGGACAATCTGGATTGATTGATTTTTTCTTAATTGCCAAGTCATCAAAATTATAGAAAAAGTATATGAAGAATGTCAAGGAGGTTGGTATAAAGCACAGGAATAACTAATAATATTGAAATATTGACTAGCTGTTAATTATTAAGTTTAGAGGTGACACTAACTTGGGGCATGCTGCTACAAGGAAAGAGTTGGGGGGGAAAAAACACTCACAGGAAACTAACCTGGACAAAAAAAATACAAGCAATATAAAGTATGCCTGAAAACAAAAACAAAACAAAAAAAAACAGAACACACAAACATTCAATGGAAAGGAAATATTTTACAACTTTCATGTCATAAATAAAACTTTAACAAGTAATGGACAGCACAGTAGACATGTTTGCATGTGTAGCCAAAGTGGCATTTGCTTTCTGTGCAATTCTACTGCATTGCAGAACAATTTATATTTATTTTACTTATGCAATAAGCCCACCGTAGGGCCAGTTTTGTAGCTGGTATGAATCTGTAGCTCCACTGATCTAGCTTATACTTTCTTGGCGAACAATACTATACAGACATATACCATAATCAATCTAAACTGACACAATGTCACTAATAGCAATAAAAACTCCTTGAGCAAAACCGAAAAACTTTCTGCTCACTCCCCCTCTAGAAGCTTAAGTAAACAAATACAACTGACTTTGCAACATACCCTGAAAGTCACCAGAAACTAGCTCTTCCGGACCAGACAAATTCAAATTGCAGGCCCTCTAATGAGAGTTTCCTGTCCCAAAAACATACAAATATGAGGACCGCCAACCTGTGCGTTCCAAAATTATCTTAACTGCTGAAGGCACTACATCTTTAATATAAATAAAGCCCAAACCATAAAGAACTTTACAACTCAAAACGCACCATCCTAACTTGCAGCTGGAAATGAACTGAAAGCCAGTGGAGCCTTTATAGAGCTGGCATAGTGTGGTCTGTGAGAGAAACTTTAACAAAGGGCAGACTGATAGCTGTATTCTGCATGAGCTGCAGTTTCTGGGTAGTCTTAAAGTGTAGTCTAATGTAGGGTCAAAAAAATATCAGAATGCTAGAGCTGCCTTCTCATGAACTTTTCCAACAATCTCAATCATTTTACACTGTTAGCAACTTTGGCCAATACCTCTACTAGTGTAAATTAAGTAATTTCAATGGTGATATACCAGTTCACAGCAACAGAGAATCAAGTGAAATAGTGAGTAACCAACGGTAGTTTCTTGAGCAATTAAGAAAACAAACAAACAAAAAAAACCCCACCCCATTGCTTTGAACATCAGCTTACCTTCCTGAAGGGAAGCACTTACAACCTAAAATGCCCGAACAAACTCCTTTCTTCCTTTGTGGCTGATAAATGTCTATTTGTCAGAATCACTTATTACAGTGATGCTCTCAATGCATATCCAGAATTTCTGTGAGAAATTATTCCAGAGAGGACTTCAGATTGGACATCTCCTGTCCCACTTCTGTTCTCACAGAAACAGCCAACTAGCCTGAAACTAAATCAACTTATCTGTGAATTACCTAGACAACACCACACAATTGGGTTCCCTTCCTAGCTCTTATCACAAACTTCTGATGTTATTTGAGCAAGACTGTGTTGTTTGTGAATGATGATAAACACTGTTTAATGTTAGTCAAGGTTGCTTTATTGCTTTCACCAATAAAGAATTAGGAAACACAAAGTTAAGGACTAAAAAGTGAAGTTGAGCACCCAATTTAGGAAATGCCTGAATGAAGGTTTCCTATGCAAACTTAATTTGGCCCCCTTCTGTGTATGCCGTTAGTTACATGACCTCATTTCCCCTCTCTTCCCCCTCCCCCCAAACAGGAACCCTCATTCATTCAGTGCATGGGACAGATGTGCTATGTAGATGAATTGGGATTGAGTAGTGAAGGAGTCTGTCTGTAGGACCCCTGACTTATTTGTTGAAAAAGCTGGAAGGTGTGCAATGAACAAAGGAGGGGATTGCAGGAAGAGTGGACACCGATTTCCCACATGATGCAGAGCAAGTCACTTACACCCAACTTTTCACAGATAGTCTCTTCTGCACATAACTGAAGTCTGTATCATAATGTTTACAGGTAAAGGAGCTGAATTTAGGTTGTGTGAGCAACATTCATTCTGCCATTTCCTAACTTCAGAGCACTTGACTTTGCAGCCTTTGAGTCATATTTGCATATGCTAAATAGAGGCTTCTTAGAATGTTGCAGCTAAAAATCTCCTAAAATTCCATCTTCACCGAGCATGTTCGAGCCTTTCACATATCCCAGTGTTGACCAGACTGAATATGCACAATCTCACTATGTAAATGAGCACTCTCACTCCAGCACAGGGCTAACAAGGTGAAGCCAAAAACTTTCCCTCTCTTTGCTACTTCCAGGTGTTCAGTGCTGGCATGAGCCTGGGCCCCAGACCACAGAACAGGGAGCTGATCTCTCCATGATCCTCCTGCCCACACCCACACATTGTGGATAGCAGAAGCTGCCTGATTTGAAGGCAGAGGAAAATGACAGGATGTAATCAAATAATTAAAGATAGTTTCATAATGCATATGAACAGGAAAGTCAAATTAATGTTCACAGGCAACCTTAATTTTGGCATTTCCTAATTGTTGTGTTTGACGTTGCAACCTGAATAGTGTGCTTATAACATAGGATGGAGTTTTTTTGGTCTATATACAAATACAACTTCTACCAAAATACTTTGTCAAGAGCTCTTCCTCTCAACAAAGGATATCTGCCATATATTTCTTTTGTACACGTTGGCATTTATCTTAAGATACACAACTCCTGGCAGCACAGTGCATTTGCTGCATAAGTATGCAGTAGTTTCCAAAGCCTGTATAAACTCCAGTAAGGTCTCATTTGATTGTATGTGTCATGTAGCATTCAAATTCAAAAGTATATGTTGCCTCAAACTATTCTCTAATCAGATCAAAGTGATATCACTATTAGGTTTGTTGTCATCCTCCCAGGCCTCCATGTTTTTCCTACACAATTCTGCTGTTTACAATAGTTCAAACTATTTCCTCCAACATTCTGAAAGTCAAAATATTTCAGCTTGGAGTAATCCAGAGCCTTGGTATGTGGAAAAAAAAATCAGAGAGGGGGAAAAAAGTCTTGAAAAGGCACATTCAATTCTGATAATATACATTCAATTGTTTAAAATAATTTACCAGACCAACAATATATAGGGGCACATTGTAAATGCTGCATTTCTTTTAAAATATTAGTCATTTTCCAACCTTGGTTAGACTGTGTCAACACTTGTTCTATAAATGAAAACAGATTTACCTCACTTCATAAACTGGGATTGTGCTAGATACAGGCTAGATGCCTTTAATCTGATCTTCTGTAGGAAGAGAGTAATGTATCAAACTTGGTTAATTGTACCATAAAATACATGTAATGTCTTCTGTATCATCCACCGAAAGAAGGCAATTTAATTTGTTACAACTGTTTCTCCATAAGGGTAAGCAATGTGAGGATAGTGGGCAGACACCGACTTCTCTTGAGATCAGTATCAAAATGTATTGATGCAACATGTTAATACTGACAGATTTCAGAGTAGCAGCCGTGTTAGTCTGTATTCCCAAAAAGAAAAGGAGTACTTGTGGCATCTCAGAGACTAACAACTTTATTTGAGCATAAGCTTTCCTGAGCTACAGCTCACTTCATCGGATGCATCATGAAAGCTTATGCTCAAATAAATTTGTTAGTCTCTAAGGTGCCACATGTACTCCTTTTCTTTTTGTGAATACTGACAGAGAAAATCTTCAGTGGTTATTAGAGCCAGAAAACAAATAAATCTTGATAATAACCAAAGAAAGGAGAAGACAGTCTGTCTACTTTATAGTTTTTACAGAGGGGGAGTGGAGGAGTGTTGAACTTAGTTTTAGTTGTATTCTAATATCAGTTACACTGTTCAATACCATTTTATAGTCTAGATGTTGAATCTAACCAGCACCTGAGAGGAAAAAGTTGCAGAACAAAAAAGCCTTTTGAAAATCTGAGGGTTAACTTCTCACAGAAGTATTTCAATTCAATTCAATATAAAAATATCAAAAGAGAAGACTGCATAATTTCAGTCTGGTTGTAATGAACACATGAACAAGCTGTTCAGAATCTTTCTAGCACTAACCCAGCCTTATGATTGCTCTTTAAGATTAAAAATAATCAGTACCACTCTCTATCATGAAACTCATAGTTTGTCATGCAGCCTATGCATCATACTAGCATTTCTAGCAAGGTACTAGTTCGCTTGCTAATTTTTCCCAGGCTGACCCTGCTCTACTGTGCTGATCAGGAACTGATCTCCCCGATGCTTTCACGGGTCTCTCCACCCACTCACCAATAGCTAACAGGTCCACTTGACCCACCACCTCAGTTCCTCCAGCCAACAAGACTGTCTAACCTGTTCCCCAGGTTCCTCCTGATTTGGGTGGGGAAGAGAACTGTTCCCAGCCTGTTTCCCTAAAACTCTGTTCTGGAGCGAGAGCAGATCCCATGGCTGCTCTGCTGTGTCACTTTGAAGAAGACAGAGAGGTTAGCTGTTCTTCCAGCCTTTCACCAGGTCAGGTACTGAAACCTCCTACCCCAAGTCAGTTCCTACTTGAGGAAGGAGTGGCTCTGAATCTCCAAAGAACTCTCAAAAGTCCGCTTTAACAGGGAAGTGTCTCGGGGGATGTGACCAAGTGCTAGGAGCCTAGAACTGACCCAGCACCCTGGTCACTAAAGTACTAGCTATTACACACTTGGAGTCGTCTTATATTGAGAGATGGGTGCTCGATGGCTTAATTAGGCAGGGGGCTGATAAGCTAATAAGAGCAATCTACCTATAAGCTGAGAACACAATTCAAGGACAGGAAGGAAGTGTCAGGGAGATTCTGGCAGGGCCCAGGGGTTTCTTTCCCTCTCCCTTGAGTGGGCTCGGGGGAAGTTTATGTCCACTTGTATATGGCTGCACAAAGCTGTACTGATGAACTCGTAGAGGGGACCTAATAAACACCACAATGATGCTTAACAAACCTGAAAAGCATCCAGCCCATTTGTGGTGGCCTAATGGGCAGAGAAGGCAGCCTGCTGCCAGGGAGAAAGATGGTTGTTCTGGCTCTGCTGGATACTCAGGAAGAGGGACTGGAATGTTAAGTGGGCATCAGGAGTGCAGAGATATGGAGAAGGAAACACAACTTATCAGGTGAAAGAGGGGAGCACTGGATGGAGGGTAGGAAATTCCACAGAGATCAGGAGGGATCAGAAGTGAGCCAGGGCTCTGCTATTTGAGGATTAGGAGCGCAACAATTATTCCACTTTTCCCTCATTTGAGCATGGTCATATCCCGAATTGCCCTATATTTTAAAAAAGTTGCTCTGGTCAACATATACTCTAACTCTACATAAAATTTCCGGAATGCCAGTCTTATTTTTATAAGGTCAACTTCAAATTCCTCTTGAAGGCTGAACAACATTTTAATGCTCTTATTTTCAGATCAACTCAGAGTGAGCGTTGCATGAAGGGAATAAATCCTCACAGGCAAGGCCAGATCAGTTCGAATGAAGAATAAAAAGTTGTTTCATTCTTCCTCACCACCATCGGTCTGATTAATTTTCCCCCAAAACCTCTTTTACGAGGCAAAGACAAAGAATTTAGCGTCTCCTTTAAATGTCAGGTGTCCGAGTCGCAGCCGTGTTGGTCTATATCCTCAAAAAAGAACAGGAGGACTTGTGGCACCTTAGAGATGAACCAATTTATTTGAGCATAAGCTTTTGCGAGCTACAGCTCACTTCACTGGATGCATTCAGTGGAAAATACAGTGGGGAGACTTATATACATAGAGAACATGAAAGAATGGGTGTTATCATTCTTCTGGACTTCTACATAGAGTGCTTTCGCCGACGTGCACGGGCTGAAATTGTGGAAAAGCAGCATCACTTGCCCCATAACCTCAGCCGTGCGGAACACAATGCCATCCACAGCCTCAGAAACAACTCTGACATCATAATCAAAAAGGCTGACAAAGGAGGTGCTGTTGTCATCATGTATAGGTCGGAATATGAACAAGAGGCTGCTCGGCAGCTCTCCAACACCACTTTCTACAAGCCATTACCCTATGATCCCACTGAGAGTTACCAAAAGAAACTACAGTATTTACTCAAGAAACTTCCTGAAAAAGCACAAGATCAAATCCGCACAGACACACCCCTGGAACCCCGACCTAAGATATTCTATCTACTACCCAAGATCCATAAACCTGGAAATCCTGGGCGCCCCATCATCTCAGGCATTGGCACCCTGACAGCAGGATTCTCTGGCTATGTAGACTCCCTCCTCAGGCCCTACGCTACCAGCACTCCCAGCTACCTTCGAGACACCACTGACTTCCTGAGGAAACTACAATCCATCGGTGATCTTCCTGATAACACCATCCTGGCCACTATGGATGTAGAAGCCCTCTACACCAACATTCCACACAAAGATGGACTACAAGCCGTCAAGAACACTATCCCCGATAATGTCACGGCTAACCTGGTGGCTGAACTTTGTGACTTTGTCCTCACCCATAACTATTTTACATTTGGGGACAATGTATACCTTCAGATCAGCGGCACTGCTATGGGTACCCGCATGGCCCCACAGTATGCCAACATTTTTATGGCTGATTTAGAACAACGCTTCCTCAGCTCTCGTCCCCTAACGCCCCTACTCTACTTGCGCTATATTGATGACATCTTCATCATCTGGACCCATGGAAAAGAAGCCCTTGAGGAATTCCACCATGATTTCAACAATTTCCATCCCACCATCAACCTCAGCCTGGTCCAGTCCACACAAGAGATCCACTTCTTGGACACTACAGTGCTAATAAACAATGGTCACATAAACACCACCCTATACCGGAAACCTACTGACCGCTATTCCTACCTACATGCCTCCAGCTTTCACCCTGACCACACCACACGATCCATCGTCTACAGCCAAGCTCTGCGATACAACCACATTTACTCCAACCCCTCAGACAGAGACAAACACCTACAAGATCTCTATCAAGCATTCTTACAACTACAATACCCACCTGTGGAAGTGAAGAAACAGATTGATAGAGCCAGAAGAGTTCCCAGAAGTCACCTACTACAGGACAGGCCTAACAAAGAAAATAACAGAACGCCACTAGCCGTCACCTTCAGCCCCCAACTAAAACCCCTCCAACGCATTATTAAGGATCTACAACCTATCCTGAAGGATGACCCAACACTCTCACAAATCTTGGGAGACAGGCCAGTCCTTGCCTACAGACAGCCCCCCAACCTGAAGCAAATACTCACCAACAACCACATACCACACAACAGAACCACTAACCCAGGAACCTATCCTTGCAACAAAGCCCGTTGCCAACTGTGCCCACATATCTATTCAGGGGACACCATCACAGGGCCTAACAACATCAGCCACACTATCAGAGGCTCGTTCACCTGCACATCCACCAATGTGATATATGCCATCATGTGCCAGCAATGCCCCTCTGCCATGTACACTGGTTAAACTGGACAATCTCTACGTAAAAGAATAAATGGACACAAATCAGATGTCAAGAATTATAACATTCATAAACCAGTCGGAGAACACTTCAATCTCTCTGGTCACGCAATCACAGACATGAAGGTCGCTATCTTACAACAAAAAAACTTCAAATCCAGACTCCAGCGAGAAACTGCTGAATTGGAATTCATTTGCAAATTGGATACTATTAATTTAGGCTTAAATAGAGACTGGGAGTGGCTAAGTCATTATGCAAGGTAGCCTATTTCCCCTTGTTTTTTCCTACCCCCCCCCCACCCCCAGACGTTCTGGTTAAACTTGGATTTATGCTGGAAATGGCCCACCTTGATTGTCATGCACATTGTGGGGAGAGTGGTCAGTTTGGATGAGCTATTGCCAGCAGGAGAGTGAGTTTGTGTGGGGAGAGGGGCGGGGGTGAGAAAACCTGGATTTGTGCTGGAAATGGCCCACCTTGATTTTCATGCACGTTGTAAGGAGAAAGAAAAGGAGTACTTGTGGCACCTTAGAGACTAACCAATTTATTTGAGCATGAGCTTTCGTGAGCTACAGCTCACTTCATCGGATGCATACTGTGGAAAGTAGTCACTTTGGACAGGCTATTACCAGCAGGAGAGTGAGTTTGTGTGTGTGGTTTTTGGAGGGGGGTGAGGGGGTGAGAGAACCTGGATTTGTGCAGGAAATGGCCCACCTTGATTATCATACACATTGTGAAGAGAGTGGTCACTTTGGATGGGCTATTACCAGCAGGAGAGTGAGTTTGTGTGGGGGGGGCGGGGGCGGAGGGTAAGAAAACCTGGATTTGTGCTGGAAATGGCCCAACTTGATGATCACTTTAGATAAGCTATTACCAGCAGGAGAGTGCGGTGGGAGGAGGTATTGTTTCATGGTGTCTGTGTATATAATGTCTTCTGCAATTTCCACAGTATGCATCTGATGAAGTGAGCTGTAGCTCACGAAAGCTCATGCTCAAATAAATTGGTTAGTCTCTAAGATGCCACAAGTACGCCTTTTCTTTTTGCGAATACAGACTAACACGGCTGTTACTCTGAAACCTGTCATACACACTGTAACCAGAGTGATCAGTTAAGGTGAGCTATTTCATATAGAATCAGCTTCTTCTTCTCTTCCAGTAGTCTATTGTAAGAACCAGGTAAACTCTCCTTACAATGCGTATGATAATCAAGGTGGGCCATTTCCAGCACAAATCCAGGGTTTAACAAGAACGTCTGAGGAGGTTAGGAAAACAAGGGGAAATAGGTTACCTTGAATAATAGGTTACCTTGCACTCCCAGTCTCTATAGACACATTGTAAGGAGAGTGATCACTTTAGATAAGCTATTACCAACAGGAGAGTGGGTTTGTGGGGGTGGGGGGTGGAGAAAACCTGGATTTGTGCTGGAAATGGCCCACCTTGATTATCATACATATTGTAAGGAGAGTGATCACTTTACATAAGCTATTACCAGCAGGAGAGTGGGGTGGGGGGAGAGAAAACCTTTTGTAGTGATAAACACCCATTTTTTCATGATTTGTGTGTATAAAAACAAACATCTTCTGTATTTTCCACAGTATGCATCCGATGAAGTGAGCTGTAGCTCACGAAAGCTTATGCTCAAATAAATTGGTTAGTCTCTAAGGTGCCACAAGTACTCCTTTTCTTTTTGCGAACACAGACTAACACGGCTGTTACTCTGAAAACTGGAACATAGCATTTGAAGTCCCTAGGTTAGTATAGAGACATGAAAGATTAAAGCATTGTCCATTATCATCAACCCAGAGCAATTCACCAGCCAAGCTGAAGTGAACTCCATTGTTAGGCCTTGTCTCCCCCTCTGATGTGCTTTCTTAGTCAGTTCCCATGATGTGAGAGAGCTCAAGCTTCTTCCAGAGCTGCATACTTCCTAATCTTTTGTTCTCAACCTGGGCTCTCTGCTTAGCTTCCCTGATGAGTGGTGGGAAATCCTTCCCCCGCCCCAGGCTGTTGGTTGCTTGGTGTTAGTGTCCTGATGACTGGGCTTTCCATTGTCCTCTTGGATTTTCCATCAATATGGGTTGGCCATGGCCAGTCCTTTTTAATGGCCCATTAGGTCAGCTCAGACAGCTAGGCAACATACACACCTATGTCTCTTAAGATTAAATTTGCTCTCAGGTCTAGCTTTCTCCTACTGCTTAGTCATGCAAAACACAGGGAAAACTGGGACATACATAGGATTAAAAAATAAAACCATTAAAAATCCCACTTTGTCACAACACCCAGTAGCTTTTCAGTGTCTATTTAATGCCTTTCACTTAACTTTTGTAAGGAGAACAGACAGCATTCTTTGAAAGGGCCTCATATTATATTTAGAACAAAAATTAATTCACACTGTCTGTTTTCATACATTTCATTTTCTTTAATTCATGCATTTGCTAACTTTCCAAGATATACCACCAAAAAAGCCCACACCCCACGCTCTTAATGCACAGCTTTGCATACATGCCAAGGGCTAAGATTGTGGGCTGGATGTATTTTGCCTTCTATACCCCTTGCAGTGTGCGTAGCTCACCAGTTCTATCCACATATAATTTTTTAGTCTTAATTTAAAAATCACAACACATTCAATTTGTGTGTTTGTTGGCAGACAACTACAGTATTTTCAACAGTTTTGATCTCTTATCTCTTAAACTGTGGAAGTAGGAATGCTGCAGCATTTTTAGCTGGACACAGAAACTTCATTAGTAGCATTGCTCCTTAAACTGTCCTGCTGTTCTTGCCTTTCCGTTCCTCTGTAGATATCAAGAGCAATATTGCTAGATTTTAACACCAGAAAGAGGTTTTGATTTGAGGTTATGTTTATATCTCAACAGCTCTCAGAAAAGATTTCATTTCTTTGGATTGCGATGTATTCCACTAAGGCTTTAAGAAGCCATTTTACACTTCTTAAATGTTGTGACTGCAATTATCTCACTACTTCATCAGCTCTCAAAAGGGCTTTTACTATTTCAATATGGAACCACTTCTGACAGGTCATTTTAACTTCTTTAGATGCAGAGAATCCATTCTCAAGACTCCCTTGTATTCCCTAATAAGATCTCATTGAAAGAAAGAATGTTGACATCTGTATCTCTAACTACCGAGCACAAGGAACAAAACCATCCCTTAAAGTAGGAAAAACTCAGTGGAAATTAGGGTTACCACCTGGCCAGTATTTGACCAGCTTTGGCTTTTTTTATGGATTTGCTAGAAAAATAATTTAATCTGCTGGTTTTTTGTTTGTTTTTTTAAACACATGGGTCTAAAGTTTTGAATTGTCAAAATACACTGGGCTATCTAATGTGGAAAATGTGTGTCCAGCTAAAAATGCTGCAGTGTTCCTACTTCTGCAGTTTACATGATAAGAGATCAAAACTGTTGAAAATGCCATAGTTGTCTGCCCACCAACCCACAAATGCACCGTGCATGTGTGAGAAAGGGTTTGAGTCTTGCGAGAGTGAGGAGACATCCAATATTATTGATCTTATTTGTGTGTGTTCTCTCTAGACACTAAGTGGTTGTTGAAGGGGCAGGTTTTGCGGAGTTGCCCTGTGTTGGGGATTGGGTGCTTGCCTTGTGGGGGGAGCGGGTGCTGGCATTTCAAAGTTGGTAACTAAATGCCATCCTATTATGTATTTTTTCCATGGTTATACCACATTCTCCTACAATGTATCTCCTACAACATATTGCATAAATGCAAGCTAAAGATTCAACCAATAATTTCTTATGTACTACACACTGTTCTTTAGCAGAAAAGTATTTTAAGTCTTTCCACAAATTCAACCCATTCCTTAATCAGACTATGTTTCATTTCCTGCCTTTAGAGTCTTCTTACAAAAGTTGAAACTAGAATGTTTCACACATTGAAGTACCATAATGGGTACAGCAGGGATTGCTGTCGTTAAGAATGCATGGGCTGTTTCTAGTAATTTTTGAAGTTTTCTAGGCTTAGCTTCCACCTTAATGTGATTGTTGTTGTCAAGTTTAAGGAAAAGATTAAGCCATTTTCTAATGGCAGGACGGTAGGGAAAAACTGAAGAAACCCAATAAATAACCTTAATTCTGATACTTGTGCATTTGCCTCACTGTACAGTCTTTAATTACATGATCACATACTAACTCCCAAATTCAATGCTGTATCATAACAATGTTCTGCAACCTTAGATACATGTACACTGCATCTTGCAATTCTGTCGGCCTCAGACAGACTTCATGGAAGTCATTTATATGACAAGTACACAGTAAACGTACATACCAAAATACTAGATAAGCCACCTAAATTCACAGTCGAATAATCCACATATTTAATGGCCTTAATCTATGATTGGTATTTCTGAAAGGTTTTGTTGCTGGTTGAAAAGTCAATGTGGAACAGCTGGCTAAGTCATTAAGGTATAGTCTGTCATCTGTGAGGCATATGATATAGAAAGTAAAGAAAAATATACTGGACCACTAATTGAAAAAAAAAAAAAACCTAAATATTGACATTTAAGCAAAAAGTGATTTGGGCAAAAACTGAAAGTAGACATGGAACTTGCTTTATCTTTTCCACCAGCTCCAATTATAACTATGAAAGTAGTACAAGTATTACAAGATACTACACGTGTAAGATTATTCTATTAGACCCCAATCCTGCAAGGTGTTCTGCTACAGTGGAGCCCTGTGTCAGAGGTTTCAATGGGGCTTCTCAGAACACAGGGGGGCAGCCCTCAGCTTTCCCTGACAGTCCAGGAGCTTACATGGTGTTTGAGAAATAGAATGTGTTGATGTAACTGAACTGTGGGATAAGCATGTATACAGACAAAGGGCAGAGTTAAATGTGATTCATGCAGTCTTCACTTAGCGTATTTCCATGTGTGTTCATTCGTGTTCTTACAAGTTCAAACCGAACATTTTTGTTAGCGTATATTAAACTTGCTGAGAGTTGTGAATAGCATTTCCTCATAAAACCTTTACCCATAAAATGTCCATTTTTCTTTCATGTTGTGTCCAGGAATATAAGTGAATACAACCTCCTTATAGTTAACATAAATAGGGGCACTCGGGAGAAAAACTGAACACAACTTTAAAATTTACTTTAATAAATTAGCATAGGAGCGCTTTTTGAAAGGGAAAAAAATGCTTCCTTTGAAGAAATACTCAGTGTCCCACCGGATTTATGGCTTATTACAACAATCTGTAACCAATTAACCCTCTCCCCCACCCCCAACTGTTTTTGTCCTAGGACTGCAGAGTTGTTAATGGGCCACTCCACCTTGAATGGTCCCTTGCAAGATGTGCTAACTTTCCCAGACCAGAAGAGCTCTGTGTAGCTTGTGTAGCTCAGTGGTACTCAAACTTTTGTACCGGTGACCCCTTTCACATAGCAAGCCCCACTTAAATATACAAAAATGAGTGTAAGCCCCACTTAAATATATAAAAATGTGTTTTTAATTTATAACACCATTATAAATGCTGGAAGCAAAGCAGTGTTTGGGGTAGAGGCTAACAGTTTGCGACCCCCCATATAATAGCCTCGTGACCCCATGAGGGGTCCCGACCCCCAGTTTGAGAACCCCTGGTGTAGCTCAAAAGCTTGCGTCTCTCTCCAACAGAAGTTGATCCAATTAAAAAAAAAAAATTACCTAACCCAACTCACCTTCCACCTCCTTAAGAGCAGTTGTCCTGTATCTCTCCTCTGTCTTAGAGCACCATGTTCAATTAACTTGTTTTGTAGATGATAATTATCAAAGCATAGTTTGCTCACTCTGTCACTCAAAATAGTGATGATTAAGTATTCTTTGAGATGGGTTAGATAGAACTATTAGACAAATCAACCACCAAAACTCAAAGCAAAAACTGATTAGAATACAAGGCATCAAACTCACAGTGGCACCCCAAGCGCCATCTCACAGTGGTCACTCATTAAATCATTTTCCTATTCAGGCACTGTCAATCTTGCAGGTTTTAAAAGACTGCGCAAAGGGCTCCACAGTTCCTTTCACTCAAGCGACGTCCTTCAACTTCAAATACAACAACCCTCACTCAGTATCCCCTCACCCCCCGCGCTGCTCCAGTTCCCTTTTTCAGGTTTCCTTTCCCACTGCATCCACTCCCATGTTCCAGTTCTCCAACATCTACACACATTTCTGGATCATTGCAGCCTGCATTTCCTACAATCCGTGGTGCTGAAACAATCTGTATAGTGGGGGTGCTGAAAGCCAGTGAACAGAACAGTAAACCCTGTATGTGATGGAAACCACTTCAAGGTAGGGGTGCTGCTGCACCCCCAGTTCTATCACCTATGCCTACAATCATTCATGCAGACCCAAAAGACTTCCCCCATCTGACTAGCACAGCAAAAATAGAAGGCTCTGAATGCAACTGAAAAGGAAATCCCTTCCACTCCTCTGCCCAACAGATAAAATGGAAGGAGGAGAATCCTGCTGTCACTGCTACCTGACTGCTTAGTGGAGGCGTTGATTATAGGTACCACTCTAGCAATGGCTCTCAGAGGCAGAGAGACAAAGACAGAACAAATAACCACACACCAAATAGGCTCCTAAATCTGACTCTGCATTTGAGTCACAAGTGAAAGCTAGTTTAGCAGCTTCACCCTAGTCCTCTGTGAACATTGAGCCAAATGTTCACCACCCCGAATGCACAAGCTGGCCTGCAAAATAGTCTACTTTTGGATCCACACTGTCCATAGAGTTGTGTGGTGTACAACTAATGTTCAGTAGTAGAGCTGTGTCCAGAAGCCTAGCCCATGCCACTCCTGGCTCTCGTCATGCTATTTCTCCTTTACTTTCATGAGTACTAAGTTCATAGACATATTTAGTGAGACCAGTTTTTCATACTACTTGAATTAAATGTGCAAGGAAATAAAATTACAACACTTTTCTCTTCTACCTTTACAAGACAGTCAGGTACCATACGCAAAGAACTCTCTTTGAAAAGATGTTGCCAGGAGAGTAGCAGCACCTGTCACAGTAAGGCAAACAACAACATACTATAACACAGAAAGTCAATTAAGAGACCAGACCAAAAATATAAACGTATGTTTATGAAATTTTGTATCTATTTGCATACAAACAACAACATTAAAAGAACATTAAATGTTTCAAAGTCAGGCATTCAAAAGTTAGGACATACCAGAATTGAGGTCGCCTAGGCAACCTTTGTTTGGCCCCCTTGTATGTATGCATTAATACGCAATCTTTAGTTACACGAGCACTTCCTATTTTCCCCACAATTATACATAATTCAGTGCAAAGGATGGACAGTGCTCACTGAATAAGCAGTTATTCAATATTTTATTTAGCCTCATTGTTCAGTGTGTGGCACCATCCATTTTTAACTGTACACTATTCAAACCTTGCTCTGAAGACATATTAATTTCCTCATGGGATTTTCTTTGGCACTCATGACTGTATTTGAACGCTTCACAAAAATATTAGTGAATTTATTTCCTCAATAGCCCTGTGAGGTAAGGTGGTATTAATGTTCCCATTTTAATGATGGGTAACTGAGGCAGAGTGAACACTAATTTTGAGTGCCCAATCTTTGATGCCCATCACCTGATTTTTCAGAAAATGTAACACCATCTCTCAAATATTATAGTACATGCTCATTCTGTCGCACAGGTGTCAAGTCAAAAACATTAAAAAAAAATAAGAGGGATGTTTGGGTTTATTGTGTATACAGATTGTGTTGCTGGGTCTGGATTGGGTTGTATTGCAAGATTTCTGTGGATTGTGCAAGTGGCAAATGAGGGTTGTGTGCTGGGAGACGTTGTGCATGTCTGTGGTTGTGCACTAGTTGGGGTGTTGTATGTGTGGTTGTGTTGCACTGGCGGATTTAAAAATTCCAAAAATATCACTGTAAAAATTATATAGATAGTACAGGCTTTTACTTGTGCCCTCCTGGAGTCATCTCCACAAAGTTATAGGACTGGTTTCTGTAATCAGATCCAATGTCTTTTCATCACACAGGATTTGGGAAGTGCAAAGGGGCTGGAAACTGGCCACAGATGGCCAGCGGATAATTCCCTGACAGAAGTGAACTCCCTATCAGCCCAAGTAAGCTGTCTCCACTAACCTGGTCTTTGGTATAAAGGGAACCTTGAGGTGGGTAGAGAGCAGGGAGAGGCGCGGCAGAGTACACCAGTGGGGGACAGGTATAGATGAGTAGAAGAGTCCATTAAAGACCCTGTGTTAGTAACAGAGGTTAAAGCCATCCAGAATCAACTTTAACTCTTTCTGTGGCCAGAGCTGGCCCTGAGAATCAGAGGTCAGACACAGGAGAGAATCATGTTTATAAGCTTCCTCACGTTTACTGTCTCTTTCATACATACAGGGAAGAGCTTTCCCTAGGAAGTCTTACAAAAGAAAATGCAAAGCAATGTAATACATTTTTAGTGCAGCCTTACCTTCCCCCTGCCCCTCTCTCTCTTGCACAAAATGTGACTATCCGTTAGCACCCAATAGAAGCAAAGTGGACTAAAAAGAATAAGCTGCAAGGTCCATCCCATCATCCTAATTGATGTAAATATGGTGACTTCAATGAATCAGTCTTCTAACAATAGTTAAACTTAGAATTTTTTGATGTGAGCTAATCCGCTAATGTGAGCGCATCTGAGATTAACCATAAAACAAAGGTGCACACAACTGCATGTATTACTCACCCTGTCTGGTGATGCACTTCGCTTTCAATTAAACTGAACGGGTAAAAAAAAATCCAGCAAGAAGCAAATCAGAATAATTTACATTGCCTATAAATTATAATTGATAGCTCAATATCAGATTTATCATTTGGGAAAAGTAACTGATGTGTTTTTAATAAGTATAATCAATTATTCCAAGCCACTACAGGATTACAGTAATAACTGTTATGCTTAAAGGCCAATAATGATAAATAGCTTTTGTTAAAAGGTATCAGAAATGTCATTTATTGCCTTGTGATGCACAAACTCATATTTTCATCCCAAATTATGGCATTTGATCATTCAATTATACCATTTACATAACACTTCTGAAGCAATGAAAGTATTGCTATGGAAAATCCTTATGCTAGAAAGAGTTAGCATTTTATACTTCCAAAGTCCATGACGCAACTGAATATGATACAAAAATCAAACTACAGTATTAAGGAGCATTAAATGGTCTTGCCAGATTTTTCCACACTAATCCTATAATTACAGTTCCTTGATTCTTTCATACCAACAAGAACCTTGCATGCATATTCAAAGACAGAATTTAGCACTTGGTCTTTGCTCTCCTAAATACAAAGAATAATTGATCATGTTTATGAATGACCTTTACTCTAAAGTTGCATTTGCATCTAAGAGATAACTGAGATCCACTCAAATGCAAATGCCTATGCATCGGACACACATTTGATAAACATTAAATGCACCATTTTTAATCAATGCTTTGTATATATGTTAAAGTGCAGTTAACAACACAAGTAGGCCAAAACAAATGTGATACCTCAAATACCTGCTGACTACTCTGATTTGGATAATCAAGACATTTCAGGATACACCCAATCCACAACATAAAGCCCAGTGAATAGCTTTCCCTGCTAGTAGCAGCAGAAAGACTACGTGTGTGTGTGTGTGTGTGTGTGTGTGTGTGTGTGTGTGTGTGCGTGAGAGAGAGAGCGCGCGCGAGTGTGTGTGTGCGTGAGAGAGAGAGCGCGCGCGAGTGTGTGTGTGCGTGAGAGAGAGAGCGTGCGAGGTTTTTTTGGCCAGTTCATTGCAAGAGGCAGGATTTGCAACATCTGCAGCAATAAAAGTCTCACACACCCCCACCCACCCAACCTCCCCCCTAGGGAACAGGAGACTCTAGGTTGGGTGGCAGAACAGAAAATCTCCTTCTCCCTTTTAAGCAATCAGAGGGAGTGTTTGGGTGAGGTGGGTCAGCTTTGTCCGACACTGGAGGCCAATACAAAAGACCACGTGGGATATGGTTGTAGAGGCTCATCCCAAGGTTAGGAGGGAAAAGGGACATGGCCTTTCTATAAGAAAAGCCATAGATACCTGCCATTACTGCAGAGGTGAACAGGGGACTGGGGCACAGCCAACAACAAGGAACTGGGGAGTTCTCTAGAGTGTCTGTCGACTGGGGGCTAAGGAGAAAATCAGAAGGCTTTTCCTTTATTTTGGTTGAGCTGGGTGACATAAGCCAAGGTGTGCATCACATTTGAGCCACATGAAGCAGCTATATTTTGTGTTTGTGTTGGGCTCATGTTTGGCTCTTGAAGCAGTTTAAGAGCATAGCAATTCCCATATTGGATCAGTTTAGAGCTCTAGCGAGTGCAGTATTCTGTGGCCAATACCAGATACTTCAGAAGACATGGCAAGAAACACTACAGCCCACAGTTAAGGAATCTGGGAAATTTCATCATTAGTGAAACAGACATGAGCCTGTGCTCTGAAAGATAAGAAATTATATCACCTCCAAATCATGTGTGTGTGTTTGAGTTCGTGTGTGGCTCTACAAGAGATACAATAATGAGCATTGAAAAAAAGTAACTCTGGATGTTATTCTCCATATAAATCTCCAAACTTTTACTGAAAGTTATTAAGTACCTTGGACATCTTATAGAAATGAGTTCCGCAAGCTAATTGGTAGAACCTGGTTTTCTTCCCTTTTGATATCATACTCATTTGAGGGGTCTGAACGTTATTCAAATGTGGTCCATCAGGTTCTTATTCTCTCTCAGAGAATTTAAATATGGAGTTTGAAGAAAGGTGAGTTTCTAAATGTTTCACAAAAAAGGCAGTGAGAGTGTGGGAGTGTGACCAGGTAGTGGTACCTAGCGCTCAGCCCACCCCTGCCACACAGCTCTACAATTCTGAACTGTTCAATATACGTACACATGATACATCTCCTTGCATAACGACTGTATAGGATGAGAACAAAATTAAGACAAAAATAATCATTCAATTCCTGAAATCAATAGCACAATCATTTGATATACACCATAACCGAAAATAAAGCAGAGATTTAAAAAACACTGAAAATGCATAACCACCACTTGGGTTAAACTGTATAGCTTGCAGTTTGTCAATTATTTCCCAAAAAGCAACCCCTAGCCTAAAAATAAACAAACTTTAAAATCAAACAAACCAACCCCCACCCTCCAAAACAACAAACAACAAGGGATCAAAAGGCCAGCTCTATTTCTGGCAATCACACTAAGCATTTCCTCATTAATAAACTTTTCCAGACTAATGAGGTTTTGTAACTTTTAATGGATGGCTATTGAAGAACATCCTTAAACTGTTTTAATGGATCTTCTGTGTCTGGACATATTTACATGTACAAAAATAACTAACACATTTTCCTGACATACAGTAAGCAGAAAGACAAATGCTTTTTCTTTCTTTCTTTCTTTTTAAATGGACTCAAACAAAATTCAGTGGTAGCACGTTAGGAACCTCCAGAAAAATTATTTCAATAAGCGAAGAAGAAATTTAAAGACTAGGGAACCTATGACAGACATGTATTTAACTTCATGTACAGATATAGTCTCATTCAGCTCCATGGAACTACTCCAACAAGTAAAGTTACTCATTCACAGAAACATTGCTGGAACTGGGGCCTCACCAATGCCACTCTAATTCATAATACACTGAGCTGAGCCCCATTTTAACATGTTCAATAAAACTCTAGAAAAAAAATGGAGGCCTACGTTTACAAAAGTGACCAGAGATTTTGGGTGCCCAAGTGGAAACGATTTAAAGAGACCTGATTTTCAAAAGATGGATGCTCCTCACTGTCTCAAATTAAGATGTCTAATGTCAGGCAACCACAAATCAGGGCACCCAAAAAATCACTAATCACTTTTGAAAATTTAGGCTTGAAATGTTAAGTGTATTTCAGGAAATGGGAAATACACAGATGGTCCTTGTTTAGGTCAGAATTAGCATAGATTTTTAAAAAAAGTCTAGATCAAGCAACACACAATGGCGACTACTCAACGCTATGACTCACTTGCCCAAGACCACACCAGGTCAACACAGTGACTCAGCGAAGCCCACCAGGACATGTCTGGGAAACTATCTTCTACGCACATGGACTGAGGGTATAAAATAAGAGATAGCGGCATCTTGTCTTTCTCCTCCCTCACCAGCAATGGAAGCAACAAGAATGCTGAGAAGATGAAAACTTCAACTGAGGAGACTTGTCCAGGTTTACAAGGGGTCTGTGTATTAAGAACTGTAACATCCAACGGGGTGAGAAAATTGCTTGATCTAAACACTATTTAGTGTAATAAGGTTTCAGATTTAGATGGTGCACTTGTCTTTTATTTTCTTTTGTACCAATCTCTGACATCTTATGCCTACCACTTATCACTTAAAATCTATCTTTCCGTAGTTAATAAATCTGTTTTCTGTTTTACCTAAAACAGTGTAGTTTGGTTGAAGAGCTTGGGGAATCTCAGGTCAGGTATAAAGGGTGGTGCATGTCCTCTCCACACTGAGGGAAGAGCAGACGGGATAATAAGCATACACTAGTCAGGCTACAGGTATAGTCTGGGGGTGCAAGGCTGGGGAGCTGGGGGGAATTGGCTGATGCCTCTTTCTGAGAGAGGCTCAGGGAGCATTCTAGCTGGGTGTGGGGCGCCACATGCTGTTGTGCTAAGTGATAGCAGCACCTGAAAGAATTTGCTGCTTGCCAGTAGCAAAGCATTGTGAGAGAACGCCCAAGCTGGAGAGTTAAGGGGTACTCCAGTTCCAGATTGTACCCCGGGAATCCCATCAAAATCCACTCAAATTAATGGATTTACACCAGGACAAAAGTTGACTTATCTATATTCTCCTCCCTAGAGGAACATACAGGTTAGCTAAGCATGGCTATGTATTTTAAAGCAGCCTCAGTAAGGTACTTCCAGATCATTATTTAACTCAACTGAATTTGTCCCAAAATGTAGGACACTGCTGTTGAGGAAGGTTCATGTGTCTATTCCCCACCTTACCAGTTCTTGATATGGGCTCTACATTATAAACCTTAAACAAGGAACCACCACCCCTCCCCGAACACAGAGAGAATTATGCAAATGTTCCTGTCATTACTGTAACCAAAGGTTTCAGAGTAACAGCCGTGTTAGTCTGTATTCGCAAAAAGAAAAGGAGTACTTGTGGCACCTTAGAGACTAACCAATTTATTTGAGCATAAGCTTTCGTGAGCTACAGCTCACTTCATCGGATGCATACTGTGGAAAGTGTAGAAGATCTTTTTATATACACAAAGCATGAAAAAATACCTCCCCCCACCCCACTCTCCTGCTGGTAATAGCTTATATAAAGTGACCACTCTCCTTACAATGTGTATGATAATCAAGGTGGGCCATTTCCAGCACAAATCCAGGGTTTAACAAGAACGTCTGGGGGAGGGGGGGTGGGTAGGAAAAAACAAGGGGAAATAGGTTACCTTGCATAATGACTTAGCCACTCCCAGTCTCTATTCAAGCCTAAGTTAATTGTATCCAATTTGCAAATGAATTCCAATTCAGCAGCCTCTCGCTGGAGTCTGGATTTGAAGTTTTTTTGTTGTAATATCGCAACTTTCATGTCTGTAATCGCGTGACCAGAGAGATTGAAGTGTTCTCCGACTGGTTTATGAATGTTATAATTCTTGACATCTGATTTGTGTCCATTTATTCTTTTACGTAGAGACTGTCCAGTTTGACCAGTGTACATGGCAGAGGGGCATTGCTGGCACATGATTGCATATATTACATTGGTGGATGTGCAGGTGAACGAGCCTCTGATAGCGTGGCTGATGTTATTAGGCCCTGTGATGGTGTCCCCTGAATAGATATGTGGGCACAGTTGGCAACGGGCTTTGTTGCAAGGATAGGTGCCTGGGTTAGTGGTTCTGTTGTGTGGTATGTGGTTGTTGGTGAGTATTTGCTTCAGGTTGGGGGGCTGTCTGTAGGCAAGGACTGGCCTGTCTCCCAAGATTTGTGAGAGTGTTGGGTCATCCTTCAGGATAGGTTGTAGATCCTTAATAATGCGTTGGAGGGGTTTTAGTTGGGGGCTGAAGGAGACGGCTGGAAATGGCCCACCTTGATTATCACACACATTGTAAGGAGAGTGGGCACTTTAGATAAGCTATTACCAGCAGGAGAGTGGGGTGGGGGGAGGTAGTTTTTCATGCTGTGTGTGTATAAAAAGATCTTCTACGCTTTCCACAGTATGCATCCGATGAAGTGAGCTGTAGCTCACGAAAGCTTATGCTCAAATAAATTGGTTAGTCTCTAAGGTGCCACAAGTACTCCTTTTCTTTTTACTGTAACCAAAGAATTGTCCATCGCCTCAACACTAGCCGACAGAGGCTACTGTTTGAGTATTGCCTGAATAATCATTTTCTAAAAATGGCTTCAACTGCTGTTACACTTGGAGGAAAGTGGACAGCGTGAGTAAGGAGAAACATGTCTGAGAAAATAGAATCTAGTCCTCATGAATATTTCAACAAGAGTCATAAACCATTCTGTCTGACCGCCAGAGTGCTACGTGTTTTGGGGATAAAGATAGTCTATTGTTTGTACTTGCTTGCTTGTTTTAAGAAAATTCTCCGTTTTATTTATCTTACCACAAAACGGACACTCTTGTTTCTCCATTCTAGACAGGCAGACGGGGGGGGGGGGCGGGGGGAGAATTCTCCAAAGCAAGATTCTATGTTGGTATGAGAAACTGACAAATGCCAGAGTTAAGATTCACATTTCCGATATTTTAAAATTTTATACTATCTATTAAAAGTAATTTGGATAAAAATCTGTGTGTACCTTTCACCCTTGGTAAATTACCTTGATGGAATCTTTTCTGAAGTGTCTGGGTCTAATAAATAACTCAACTGGACAAAAATAATTGCACTCTTATTGTATATTCAATCAGGGCCTAGACTAAACTACTGATCCATGACAGTACCTTTGGACTTCTCTAAACTTTCATCTATTCCTTAAGAATACCAGTCACCAATAAAGTATCCAAACAACCTGACATGGATTTGGGCTCTAAGATCTGCAAGACTGTCTTCAATAAAAAAAAATTACTTTTCACAGGGGTTGTGAGGTCACCAGACAAGGACAGATACAATCTAGCTTTGAAAACTAGCAGTTACAAGAGAATGTTCTGTCCCATTTTTACACAGTGAGTCACCATATTTGAGGAATGGATTTCATTAGGAATTTATGACAAAAGTAATCATATTTCTCTTAGTCATGGCAATGACTCATCATTTCCAGGGATGTGCCTGATCCAAACCCCACTAAAATCATTGCGAGTCTTTCCATTAAATTCACTGGGATTTGGATCCGGCCACAAATGTGGTCATTTTAAGGCCATTCGTATATATTTTACAACATTTGCTATGCGATTTGCTACTTATCTGTAGTTTGTTTACTTTCAGGAATCATTGCACACAGATGACCAGGGGTTCATGAGCAAACTCATAATATAGATTTCAGAATAGTTTGACACCACTTGAGGATTTTGAATCATACTGAACTATGTATTGTTCATTATTGAATTCTATATAATGAATTTACAACCTCATAGTTTTTAGGTTATAACTTCAAAACAGCTTAAGAGATTTAGACACCCCTTCCAATAAAATTAACGGAAGATTATATCTAAATCCCTTAGATTGTTCTGATAATCTCAGTCTTTGTTGTTACCCTGTATTATATATGATATCTAATCCTTTTCATTTATATATGCTTTACATTTTCGAAGATTTGTACCAACAGTAGTTAACTGACATTCAAATAAAATTAAGAACATTTTATATGGTCAAAGTCTGGATGCTTTTCAGACAACTATTCAATTGTTGAAGACTTTGTAGACAACAAGAAACAGCAGAGAATTTGAAAAACTTAAATCTATCTTAATTGGTGAGATCAGCACTTCAACACCTTCTTTGCAAAGAGCAAAATCCATTTGCAAATGAATGGCGAGTCACTGCCATGACTAAAAGAAATATAGTTTAAGTCAAATGCCATTTACTAATTCATATTTGGGACAGAATCTTTGAAAGGTTAATTTGCTTTAAATGAAAAGGCAGTTTCAGCAGGTTGGCATGGGACATCAGCAAAATGCACATTATATATAATGTAGACACAAAAATAAAACCTCCTCCAACCATGCTCCCCTGAACCCCCACTTTTGGCCTTCAAAGAACCCTCCCAGACCCCTCCAAGCCCATCAGCAGAAGCAAGCTCACCTCAGACTAGAGCACACCAACGCAAAGCGGCACCAGAACAGAACAGGAAAAACCTACAGACATATCTCCAGGATCTCTATGATGATCAACCCACCCCCTTCCTTACACACACACACACACCCCTACCTTTCAAGATCCATGGATCCTACACATGCCCATCACACCCGTGGTGTACCTCATTCACTAAATGCCCCAATAACCAAATATGTGGGTGAAACCAGACAATCACTATGCTCTTGAATGAATGCTCACAGGAAAATGATAAAACAAGAAATAGCACATCAGCTGTGGGTGAACACTTTTCAGAGTGATCACTCTATATTGGACTTCTCAGTCCTCATCCTCAAAGGAAACCTGTACAACACTTTCAAAAGATGAGCCTGGGAACATGAATTCATTACTCTGCTAGGCACTAAATATCATGGACTGAACAGATTCACTGGATTTATGGCTTAGTACAACAATCTGTCACCCACCAACTACCCCTTTTTTGTCTTATGACTGTACAGGTGGTAATCGACCACTCTACCTTGAAAGGTCCCTTACCATATGTGCTAACCACTTATGCTAAACAGCCTGTTCCACCTTGCATTTTGCTGCAACACCGGGAGTACCTTTTGCAGACCTGAAAAGAGCTCTCTCTCTCTCAAAAGCTTGTATCTCTCACCCACAGAAGTTGGTCCAATATCAATCATCAGAAGATGGTCTCTAAAAAAAGCATTGCACCTTCAACAATGAAAGGTAATTAAGTTTTGGAACTTGATCTTCATTAATAATTCTGCAAGTTTCATTGATTTTAAGAAGCAATAAATACTTCAACATATGCAAGTAGGTACAAGAAAATCTTGATTATGGCCTCAATTCAGTCAGGTACTAAAGCACATGCCTACAAAGTGAATCTGAACTACTTGAGCCCTACAAATATGCTCTTATAAGGAAGTCAAAATGAAGAATTACAGAACAGGGAGTCACATTGGTTCGTTAGGAGCGATGCAGATAGCAGGGCGGTTCAAATGCAGACAGTAGGGTTCATAACGTAAAATTGGTCCCAAAGAAAATGCACTCTGCGCCCAAGAAACACAGATTTCAAGGTATGTGTACCTGTCTATGTACTACTTATGAACTGTTTGTTATCATGAATTTTATTTATGTATCTATAGCAAACTAAACTCCATTTTGTTTTCTGAACACTATTTTGATAAAAAGGCTGTTCTTGGCTTTCACCTGGGCTCTGTGGCTTCTACTGCTATGTACCGCTCACAGGGAGTGTCACCAGAAATTTTTGCATTTGGCAGAAGGTTAACAATGGAGAGCAGTTCTATCTTGGTGGTAGCATCCTTGGACAACGCTTGCTACAGCCCAGGGTACACCAGTGTTTTGACTGTGGATTCCAAGATGGGGTTCATCAAGCAATAGATCGATTGATAGGGGTGAGAAACTTGGCTGGGGTTGAGGCTGACCTGAGAGTGACATGGGAAAGGGGACTGGAAGTTATAAAAGGATCACATTGACTTGGAGCAATGCTCTCCGAGCAGCTCCCTCTGAATGGAGTAGCATAGGGCAGAAGCACGGGCGAGAGGAATGAAGTCCAGGAAACAGGACTCATGCCAAATCCCAAAGAACACTCAAAAGTGGTGAGGAAACAGACAGGGAATTGTGTACAGACATTTATTTTACACAGCTGTTTAAATCTCTAGTGTTGTCTATAGTAAAGAGTGATTGGGAAAGTCACTTTTCACTTACAGTCTCTGTACCTCTGCTTCCCTTCCACTATTTGTCTGTCTGAATTATTTAAATTATAAGCTCTTCAGGCTAAGGACTGCCCTTTCCTCTGTGTTTATACAGTAGAGGCTTGATCTTGGTTGGGGCTTCTAGGGGCTACTGTAATACTGTAATCATACAAAAGCACATGTAGACATATGTGCCATTAAAAAAAACAAACTTGTGATAAGAGAAGGCTGTCTGGTTAAGTAGTCAGAAGTCAGGAAATTAGTCAATTAAAGTAGTACACAATGCCCTTTTGCACACACTCATCACGATAGTTTTTAAGACTATGTATGCACTAGGAAGGGAAGTGTGCTCTTAAATCCAGGTAACCAATGAAGTAACATGTAAGGAAGACAAGCAGTTATTCGCTCTCAAGCACTAGAAGATCAAATTATAGACTACCTCCCCTCCCCCCTCCCACCCTTTCCCCATCTTCTAACTCAACTTGCTAACTTGTGAGAAAACTACAGACTGCCTTGTTTTCACTAGGATGTTACTTCATGTTAGTTACCAAAAGAGCACACTTTTCCTCCCCTAGTGAAGACAAGGCCTAAGGGATGTCAATGGGCTTTGGCTCAGGGCCTAGTTACACACTATTTCTTAAATACTATATAAGATTATACAGTGTTCTTCCTACAGCCTCAAATAAGAGTAATTAAATATATATTATTGCAGTCCTGTTACCATTTTTGACCTGAGCAGCTAGCCAAAAATTCAATTTATTGTATTGTGCCAATTAGTAGGAGAAAACCGGTGATAGTAAATAAACAAAACTGCAACAAAAATGTGGCTAACTGAATATACCAAATCCTGCATCTCTTCACAAGAAAGAATCAAATAGCAGGAAACTGCATCTGCTTACAGATGCAAGCTTTTCAGGGTGACCAGACGACAAGAACAAAATATCGGGACACATGGGGTGCCAACCACAGGCTCACCCCCCCATTAGGGCCGACTCTAGGCTTTTTGCCGCACCAAGCAAAAAAGCTGGAGTGCTGCCGAAGCAAAACATTGGGACAAATGGCATCCCAACCGTACATCGGTCGGGACGTGGGACAAACAACTAAATATCGGGATGTCTGGTCACCCTAAAGCTTTTCAGCCAGAAACTCAGTTCTCTTGCCTTTTGTCTTAGGCAGAGAGCTTGTGATTAGCTTATGCTGACAGGTTTGTTCATCGAAGAGTGCATCACACCCAGGCTCAAAGAGGTTTGTGGTCCATGCAGTCACAAGTACCTCACAGCGTAACAGTACCTAGAACCCCTCGTCACAGTCCAGGACCCCACTGTGATACATGCTGTACAATCATAAAACAGAAAGACAGCCACTGCTTACAATCTAATTATGAGACAACAGATGGAAAAAGGAACACGAGAAAACAATGTGACGATATCAATCAGTATGCTAGACAGTGGTATCAGCAAACCAAACCCCTGTCAAGTTTATTGTAGGCATTACTGCAAAGGAGAGAGTTTAAAGGAGGGATTTTAAAGAAGATAAATTAGTAGCGTTCTGGATGTTTACAGAGAGCTCCTCCGAAGGACGAGGGACAGCAAGGGACAAAGCACTAAGGTGCTTGTTTGAAAATGTAGTAAGTGGGCACGATGGATGCTTGCATAATGGGCCAACTGGAGGAGAGACTGAGCGGATAATGAATGAGAGAAAATAGGTAAAGTGTGGATAAGCTCTTGACAATGAAGGACAAGCAGCTTATGTTTGAGGCAATAGAGGAATTCAAAGAGAGGGGTAACACGGGGCAAAGCGATATGGTAGGAAGTAATCTTTGCAGCAGTATTCTGAATCGATATAGGAGTGGGGCAAGACTGCACTTGTGAAGGCCAGATAAAACTAACATTAAGAAGTAGACTAAGGAGAGGGATGAGAGTGGGCTCAAGGGAGAACAGGGGATGGGGTCACTTGGGCAAGTGGAGGGATTAGAGGAGAACAGATGAGAAACTTGAGTGTGAGACAAGTGAGAAGGGAAGGCAAACCAAGGGTTGGGGGAAGGTCACAACAACATCGTGTGTAAATTCCCTTTTGGAAGTAATCAGCAAGATTGCAGAGAGAGAAGTGAAGGATTTGAGGAATGAGTAATAAGTGTGTAACATCTTATCATTTGTTAGCAGATATGTGGAAGTATCTTACGGGACAAAACTATGCAACTAACACACACCCCCTGCCCCCCAGTCTTTGTTACTACTATTACATATTATTCCTGTAATGGACCCCTCATCTCAGTTTTTTAGCCAAAATAGAAACCAAGACTAAAAGTAAAGCACCTTGCTCTTTCTACAGAAAACTGCAGACTTCTGGTAAAAGTAGTCTGTAGGAGGGAGGGAGAGAGAGAGCATGTGCGAGTGCACGTGTGGATAAATGGTCTGAGGTCACGCTTAATCCTAATGTACTGTACATTGAAAAACTTAAGACATTACCGAGTAGTGAAAGTTTAAAAAAAAAAAAAAACCAATGAAAAACTCTCACTTCCTGCAGTTACAAAGGTAACAGCAAGGTCTTAATGACAATGTAAACTCATGCGCGGGGGGGTGGGGGGGAATAATAATAATAAATGCACTTAATTGTTGCTTTCACCTTGACCCAAAACTCATGTAGTAAGGTAAAAACCTCCATGGCATTCAAAGTATATGTGCTTCACTGCTCACTGATGTTCAACCTAAGTAAAACAAAATGTTTTTACTGTGCTAGGAGCATTCTGTAAAGGCTCAACTCTCAAACGTCTTGTGAGATACTTCTCAGAGTGCCCAGTGCAGTATACTGACAAATAATTAACTAGATAATTATACATAGACTTCTTTCCACAACATTGCCCTCTGTTGTGTTCCTTACCAGTGAATGCATTCATATTACACACAGTCTAGTTTGAAATATACCTGAAAATTGGAAGGCAGTATCTCCTCTGAGGCCAAAAAGCCAGTGAAGAGTCACTTAAAGGAAAAACAAATCAAAAACGCAAGCACATCCTGGGAAGTAAAAGACGATGTTCAAACCATAATAATTACTTGTCCAGATATTGATGTGCTGTGCACATTAACCTAATGCAAACTATAAAACTAATGAGTACAAGTACAGTGTGAAAACAGCACAAAGACAATTACTGCAATATGACCACTGAATTATAGTAGAGAATTATCCCTATATTTATGTATTTGATTCTATTAGATTATATAGAGAACCTTTACATTTCTTTTTGAACTTTCAGGATTATCAACTGAGGACACAATCTTGTAAATTCTTAAGCATTGTGGTTTGCCTGTTTTTGATTCATTATACTGGACATAATTGAAGTTACTCACATGCCAGTAAGTGTTCACAGGAACAGGCCCGATAGGTACACACAAACATTACAGGAGGGCCTGGAAATGACCACTGTAGTTAAAAGTTGCCTAACATTTTCCATTACCAGTGATTCTTGCAACCTTTTCTTTAAAATTATCACACCTCCATTGTTTCCTGCAGACCTTTTATATTGGATAGGGGAAAAGACCCTTCAACGAGGGAAGTGCCTTTTCTTTCTCCCATGAAATTCTGACCTTTTGCTGAAATATAAACTGATGCAAGATACTATCAAACAATGGGTTACAAGTGAAGTTGTGTTCCATTCTCAACTGGAAAACAGCATTTGCTACCAAGCAAATACTAATGTGAAAAACCTAGAGGTCTTGTGGTGGCATTACAGTAACTCAGACACATTGTACATATTATATTCTAATATTGAGTGAGTGTGTTGCTAAATATCTACTAAAATGCATTGCGAGTGAGTTGAGACCTTAATTTCTTCAGGTTTTGATTTGTGTGTATACAAATTCATAACCTGTAATGGGACAGAACACACAACAATGCTACACAACTGTTTAGTACAGGAAGTGAGAATCATCTCCAAAAGCAAATGGTGGAAAACCTTGAGTTTAAAAGTTAGACTGGACATATCCCTACTCCGTTCAAAATCAGGAGTGATCATACAGTCATGAAAATAGAGTAAGTAGACAGAAGAGACCAATTAGGCTAACTTCCACAAGCCTTAACATTACATTTTTAAGAGGGGGAAAAAAATGGTCAGTGCTTAACTTAAGCAGCATTTAAATGGTCAATGTAGTCTTGCTATTCAGAGCAAAGCAGGGGGAGGAGGGGGATGTAGCTGTTGCTAGAGACCGACTGCATTTTCTTCAAGGATTTTCATGGTACAGGGCAACTGCATAGTAGTCTGCCTGGGGATGGCTGTACCTTCACAATGGAGGATGTCTTGTTTTTCAGTGCAAGTTCAGACTGCAAAAGTTGCACCATATATTGGAGTTCAGAAACCCTAACATTCTGGAAAGGACACTGTCGTACACATGATTCTTCTCCTTTCCCTGATCCTAAAGACGATTGTGTGCATTTCAAATACAGAAAAATCCACAGTGTTCGTCACACACAATGCCATAGGAGCCTGAGAGCAATTGACCCTGTCCCAGCATAAGCAGATTAACTCCCCATGTATATGTATATATTAATTACTGTTTGAACTCATAGATTCATAGATATTTAGGTCAGAAGGGACCATTATGATCATCTAGTCTGACCTCCTGCACAACGCAGGCCACAGAATTTCACCCACCACTCCCACAAAAAAACCTCACACCTATATCTGTGCTATTGAAGTCCTCAAATTGTAGTTCAAAGACCTCAAGGAGCAGAGAATCCTCCAGCAAGTGATCCGTGCCCCATGCTACAGAGGATGGCGAAAAACCCCCAGGGCCTCTTCCAATCTGCCCTGGAGGAAAATTCCTTCCCGACCCCAAATAGGGCGATCAGCTAAACCCTGAGCATATGGGCAAGATTCATCAGCCAGATACTACAGAAAATTCTTTCCCGGGTAACTTGGATCTTACCCCATCTAAAACCCATCACAGGCCATTGGGCCTATTTACCATGATATTTAATTACCAAAGCCATGTTATCCCATCATACCATCTCCTCCATAAACTTATCAAGTTTAATCTTAAAGCAAGATAGATCTTTTGCCCCCACTACTTCCCTCGGAAGGCTATTCCAAAACTTCACTCCTCTGATGGTTAGAAACCTTCGTCTAATTTCTAATCTAAATTTCCTAGTGGCCAGTTTATATCCATTTGTTCTTGTGTCCACATTGGTACTCGAGAGCTATATCATACACACACGGATAACTATATGCAGTACAGCTACAAAGATAAGGTAGAAAATAATCTACCTGCAGAATCCTACATCCAGCTGTTTAACTTTATATGATAGTTGATAGGAAGAGAACAAAAGAAATCCTTTAGCTGAACATGTATGGGGAATTCTGGCAGGCTGAAGACAAATGCCTGAAGTGTAATTTTGGCCAGGCTACCATTCGTGTATTATGAAGTTTGGCACAGGACATTTACTGGCCACACCTCTAAGTGAATAGAAGCTGTAATTGTATGCACTATGACACTGTTTCTTAATGGTAGCAAAAAAGAGTTAGGCCAGCTACAGATAGTCATTATGTGGGTCATTATACACGCTCAGGTACTGAACATGCATGTCAACTCTGAGGACCAGGTAAGGTCAAGTTACCTAATTATACAGGGATTGTACCTGCTTGGTGTGCAGATGCATGGAGGATGAGCATGCAGGGAGACATCCCTTTGTGCATCAGAGAACACAACTGTAAGCCCTATAATCATCCACAAGACTTATCAAAGTGCCACAGGCAAAGGAATAGCCCTATTCTCCGCATCAGCAGAACTAACTGTTCATGTGTCTCTGTACGTGCATGCCTGGGATCTGCAGCAGGAGTTCTTGGAGGCTGAAGTTCTCCTGAAACTTCTCATGGGCGGATACTAAATGGCACCACCCTCATCCCCAGCCTAGGGCTCTAACAAAGGCACTGTTAAGTAATATGGTGGCACATGGGAGTTCCCATGTGCATAGTTTCTGGTGATTGACACTCTATGAAATGCCAGATCAGCAGAGGCAGATGGGTATTTCAAATCCGAGCCCTTTTATTTATTCAAGGTAGCCATTTTACAAGTGTTTAAAAGTTATGTAGGCACTTCAGCTGACTGGGCACTGTTCTTACAGTCTACCTCAGACTGTGTGAGAGAGGGCTCACATGAGAGAAATAAATGTTGTTGAGAGCATAAAACCCCCCATAAAATCCCACTATTAAGCTTTAACATTATCCAGCAGAGTCATTAACAAATGTGTTGATTTCTGCACCGTAAGTGCTCTTCCCTCACTCTTCTAATGCATCAAACAGATTGGTTATGATACTTGTTTCCAAGATGCAAGCAGTTATCATCAAGGCCTTGTCTTCAGAGTTTAAGCCAGCTGGTGATATTGTGGGCTCAGTCTTTCAGGGCTCTATCAGTTAGAAAGCTTCATCTGACCTTATGCTTTTTTAATCACTGCATGATAAGCATTGTGGAAGTACTGGGGAGGTGGGGGGGGGAGGGGGATGGGAGGGGAGGAGACTATGACAGTCGGGCAATGCAGATGAATTCAGACAAATCAGGTCATATCTGACCAAATCAAATGAATTCAGATAGCTTGAAACATTCCTGAGTAACCTGATTTGACCACCTGTTTTGCAAGATACACTGTTCTGGCCTGTGGTATTCTGAAGTCATTGCCCCACGGAACAGAGTAGAAATAGTAATTCCTGCCAAGATACATAATCATACTATTTGCATTACCCCCTCCTATGCTTAATACTGCATGTTGCCCACTGTGACTGTCATGCTGAATACCAAGCTTTTCCATCCCTGCTACTTAGGCTACGAATAGCAGGATGACAAAGCTTATAACAAAATGGCAAAAAGTATAAATTCACGCAGGCCAGTGTTTTCCTATTCCTAAGGCTGCGCCCTCAACGCAGAACTTAACTCAGTGCAAAACAATGTAATGGAGATTCCAGCCCCCTAGGCCACAAGACAGCATCACTTTTCACAAGCTTTACCGGCATCCTGAATAAGCTCCTCCTCTGCAGTCCCATTTATAGCCAGCAAATGTAGAAATGCATTTCAATGAAACATATCTGCAGCATTCTGGTAAGAACCTAAAATAACCTCAGAAAACTATACCAACACTGTTTTTATAGCTTGCAAATAAACATTTTCTTTTAAAGTCACCCTTTCTCCTCCTCCTCTCCCCCAACAGATTTATTGCAGCATTTCTACTCTCTCTCCTCCCCCCCACCCACACCCCCACTGACCTCAGTGATTCATTTTTGTTCTTTCCATAGTGAGTGAGCTAAAACATAACCCAATTAAGCATGGCCTTGCATAGATTTTTATTAAATGCAAATGCCTCTATGAATTGTTATGATGTGTACACATAATAGACAAGTAGGGAGGTAGTACATTATTTCCATTTAAGATGTAGTTTGCATCTCAAATGCTTCATCAATTATCTTTGTACTTCAGCAAGAAAGATGTTAAGAGTAGCAGCTCCCTCCATCAGAACAATGGAGAACAAAAACACAAGAGACAGCATAATCAGCAGGCCACAACGAACACAGAAAAAACCTGCAGGCTTTTACCTCACTTTCCAGAGCGACACTCAGGGCCTGGCTACACTTACATTTTATAGCGCTCTAACTTGCTGGCTCAGGGGTGTGAAAAAAGCATAGCAAGTCAGAGCGCTTTAAAGCTCTAGTGTATACAGGCTCCCAGCGCTCTGAGGTAATCCCCTCGTGGAGGTGGATTACCAGGAGCATTGGGAGAGCTCTCTCCCAGTGCTTGCTCGCGTCCACACACGCACTTCAAAGCTCTGCCGCAGGAGCGCTTTGAAGTCTCCAGTGTAGCCATGCCCTCACAAACAACAAGACCTCAGCAGCATAGGGCCTGATCCAAAGTCCCCTGACATCAATATGAAGACTCCCATTAACTTCAAGAGTCTTTGGATTGGGGCCACAGAAGTCACTTCAAAAGTACACCAGCACAAATCACAGGAAGTAAAAACACCTCTACAAAGTGAGTGTCTCCCGCCTCGCCTGTTACTTTGGAGAAAACTTGGGAAAGGGGACAAAGGGGGAAAAAAGGAAGCAACAAAAGTAGAGGCACAGGCTTCCTCCAATTCTTTCTATGTTGGGTATGCTGCAGGAATCAGGCAATCAGCATTTTATCTGTACCAGGTCAGGACTGATACTAAAGTATCAACTGATGAGATTCAGATGCCAGCTTGCAGGTAAATGCTGTAGCAATAGAAAAGACAATACACCAGATTTGCTGATGTCACAATCACATGGAAATCCATTCAAGTAAATGGAGTTACAGCCACTTATTCCATAAGTGAGTTTGGCAAAATACCTTCAGCCCACTCGCTAGCTCACTACTTGCATATATGGCCCTCATCATAGTAGCATCAGCGGAGAGCCTCTAAAACAATGGGTCTGATCCTGCCACACTCAATGAGTAGTCCCATTACAGCCTATAGGACCACCTGTGGTATTCAACACAAGTAAGGGCAACAGAACTGCGGAGAATATTTATCTTCACTGCACCCCCCACACCCAGCAAGATAGATGGGAAACAGAGGCACAAGATTAGGTTACTTGCCCAAAGTTTGAAAAGAATCTCTGGAAGAGGCAGGTGTTAAACTTATTTTCCAGAGTCTCAGAGCAGTGCCTTAACCACAAGACCATTTAACCTTCCCTGTCTATTCCAGTCACTTTGTGACTGATCCCAACCATCATCAAGAAAAAAGAAGATTATTAAACTATTCCTGTATACAACACTCTCTCCATTAGAAGAATTCAGTTCACCAGGGCTACAAGCTAAATCAGTAAGCAAAAAGTCAACTAAAAGCTAAATACAAGGGGAAAATGAATAAATAGATGCAGCAGTGGCACACAGTAATTGCAGATGTCACAGTAATATGTCTATAGCTCATTTTTCCTCAGTTGGAAGCAGTGGTTTTCTATGAGACAGAAATCTTACAACAAATCTTACAAAAAGTAATGTGTTAATAAGGTAATTTTGACACTATTGTGTGTCTACAGTATCAATCGCAGATACCTGTCTAGTACTGTCACAGAGAAAAAGGGCAAAGGTGGGAGTCTATGAAGCAGTACAATATACATTCTCCTTCCCCTCTAGCAAGTGTGTTAGAGCGACAGTTGGGATAAGTTATTTTGTTGTCCTCTCCTGCCATGGAAGAATGGTTTACATGATAGTCACATTTTGGTATCTCACACTCTCAAGCTGTCACCAACTGGACAAATGCCATCCCCACTAAACCCCCCCCCACCGCACCCTCCCCCCCAAAAACCAAAAACAAACAAACAAACAAAAAAAAAACAACCAAACACACACTCCCATGTAGTCAATATCAAGTTAATCCTCTAGAGCCTGGCTTTTAGCAAAAAGTATTTCCAAAATAATACTCCATGAAACCACAACATAGGCTCTCTCATCAGGCAACCAGAGATGATTAACTATGAAGTATTTTGTGTGGAGAATTAATTTGACTGTAAGTGTTGGGTTTTGGTACAAGAGTCACAATGGAAAAAAAAGTTTTAAAGCAATGGATATTAAGAATATTGCTTTTATCAGTTTTCAAAAGTGGATTTTGACAGCTTCTAAACCTCACATTACTTTCTCTCTCCCCCCACCCCCAATTCTCCCACTATTTCTTTTCCTTCTTAAAACACTATAGCTGACCCAAGTAATCAATACTGTCATTTTGTTGATAAAACAACCTTGTTGACAATCACACAGTGTATAACATTACCCACATATGTATATATTATATTATCTTGTTTTACAAGTCAGCATGAATGGATGAGATGAAAAATAAAACCACTTCCAATATATATGCTGTAACAGAAACAGCACAAAATCAGCAGCAGCGAAAACCCGATTCTAAAAGGCCAGTTAAGACATACTTAAACTGAAAGGAAGTTTTGTGAAATGCTTTTCACAACATGCCACAAAGTCAGAGAAACATATTAATTCAAAGGGGAATATAATTCAGATCCTATATTGTTATAAACTCAAGCATCACCAAAAGCTGATTCTTGATCATTTTCAAATGTGGATTTAGTCACCTAAAAGTACTGCAAGCCACATAAATAAAAACGGTGTGTTTTTTAGAAGTGCAGAGCCACATATTTGTGTTCTAGGTGTTTTTGATGCCAAATAAATATACAATTACTCAAATTAAAGCTAGGAGCTAGTTCCCACCCTAAAACTGCAACTCACAGAACCTCCCCCACCTTACCCATAAGATCCAATAAATAACTAGTTAGAGATCAGAAATCAATGTAAATAATATAAAATGGATACTGAACATCATGCAGCAATCAGTATTTACTAATTCTTGAATTAAGTTTACACCCATCTATCCACAAAACATAGCAAACGGACTGGAGCTATCGATGATATAGCCAAGATCAAGAATTGTGCTTTCCTTCTGTTATCTTAATAGCTCCTGCCTCTATACACCATAGCACTAGGTGAACAAGTAACTTTTTAAGAGGTTCAATTGTGTACACCAACGTTTGGATGCTTATCTGAGCCTCTCTGATTTGCAAAATGGAAACTTGCAAGAACAGACTTCCTTGTACGAGGTCTGTAATGTCTTCTTTTTGGTCAAGCCAGAAATGCCGCAAGAACAAGCCTTTCAACTGTTTCGCTCCCAGTTCAAGAGGAGTAGGGGAGCAGTGTGTGGTATTGAGTTTGCCAGATTATTTTCAGCCCTCAAAAGGAAAAAAAAAAAAAATCTTTCTATGAGGATTGGTGAATGATTGGAGCATTTCATATTTCATTTGCCCAACCCTGAGTTTTAGCATGGTATTGTGGGTTTGGGTTTCTTTTTTTTTTTTTTTTTTTAAGAGACTAACCAATGTATTTGAGCATAAGCTTTCGTGAGCTACAGCTCACTTCATCGGATGAAGTGAGCTGTAGCTCACGAAAGCTTATGCTCAAATAAATTGGTTAGTCTCTAAGGTGCCACAAGTATTCCTTTTCTTTTTGCGAATACAGACTAACATGGCTGTTACTCCGAAACCTTTTTTTTTTGTGCCTTCCAATTTTCACTATTGAATCATGTAAAAATATACTATTAGATATTGAGAAAAGACGACATTTTTATTTCTGCTACATTACAGAAGTGATTGGAATGAACACAGAATATCACAGTTTATTAGACAAAATCTTTGACAAGGTTCCATGTGACAGGTGTCTGCTTTCACTACCAACTATGCAGTAGATAACCACAAAATAATATTTATAAGAGGAACTGTGCCCAAACTGGATGCAAAACTGAGTGGCATTCCAAGAGATAGTATCTAGACAGATGGCCAATTGTACTCCGGTCAAATGAGCTGACAGTATAAAATTGTAGGTAAGGAATACACAAACTGTATACAAATTCAGAAGGCTTGGGTCTTTTTTCTCACAGCAAATGAAACTTAAGGCATTTGAAAGATAGTTTATTTTAATGTTTCATTCACCACATGTTAAATACTTAACAAAAAACAAAACTTCCATTCACCTCAGATGCTGGAGTACTGTACTAAAAGATTGCTTCTATGATAAGGTATTGCACATCGATCAAGTTTGACTTTCAAATCAAAACTCATTTTCACCAGGACAGTCAAAGGCACTTGTTTTTACGGAGGGCTAGTTTCCAAATTTTAAATACCCACTGTCAAGGCTGACTCCCCACTCTGGCACTTTGAGTGCAAAATGTGGGGCCCCACAAGGATTCTAAAAATTAATACTGGCTACTCCAGGCTTGTATTAAACTCCCAAGGTTACATCTTCTCTGTGACCTTGGATGGGTAGATGCTGCCACCACCCAAGTGCAAAAATCCCTTTGAGAACACAGGAAGACGCACTTGGGAATTCCTTCCTATGGGTTACCCTCAAGCCCTTTCACCCACCCTCCGGGGAAGAGCTGAGAAAGAAAACAAAGAAAATCAGCTGTTGCCACCAGCTAATTTAACAACATATGCACAAACCTCTCAGGGACACAAAAATCCAATCCTGTTCTTTTAAAAAAAAAAAAAGTAAATTTTATTAAAAACAAAAAAATACATCTGGAATTTAGGCTTTTTGCTAGATTAAAAAAAACCCACAAGGATTAAGCATCAAGATAGCTTCCTGAGGTCCAGCTAGAAATGCATGAGGGTGGGGGGAGGGTCCGCAAGATTATTGGGCGGGGGGGAGAGTTTGCAATACTGCTACCCTTATTCCTGTGCTGCTGCTGGCGGCGGCATTGCCTTCAGAGCTGGGCAGCTGGAGAGCAGCAGCAGTTGGCCGGAGCCCAGCTCTGAAGGCAGAGCCACCGCCAGCAGGAGCACAGAAGAAAGAATGGCATGGCATGGCATTGCAACCTTACGTCTGAACTACAGCCTGCAGAGCTGGGCCCTCAGTCAGCAGCCGTCACGCTCCTGACACCCAGAAGGCAGGAGTAAGGGTGGCATGGTATGGTATTGCCACTCTTAGTTCTGCGCGGCTGGTGGTAGGGTACTGCCTTCAGAGCTGGGCGCCCAGCCAACAGCTGCCGCTCTCCAGCTCTGAAGGTAGCACAGAAGTAAGGATGGCAATACTGTGACCCCCGCCTAAAATAACCTTGGGGACCCACCCCCCCCGCAACTCCTTTTTGGGTCAGGACCCTCAATTTGAGAAATGCTGGTCTCCTCTGTAAAGTCTGTATAGTATAGGGTAAGAGCATCCAAACTCCTTCCCACACCCAAACTCCCTCCCAGAGCCCGCACTCCCTCCTTCACTCCAACCCACTGAGCCCCCCTCACCGAGTCTGCACCCTACCCCCCGCACCCCAACACTGAGCCCCCCCCACACACTCCAAACCATTGGCCCCAGCCCAGAGCCCCCTCCCACACCCCAACCCTCTGCCCAGTGAAAGTGAGTGAGGATGAGGGAGAGTGAGCAACAGAAGGAGGGGCTGGATCTTGGGGAAGGGGCAGGGGTATTTGGTTTTGTGCAATTAGAAAGTTGGCAACCCTAGATGTATATCTCACATCTCCTTATTTCAAAAAGGAGGCTGACCTTTAAAAAAAAATAAAAATCATCACAAAACCATATTGCACTTAATTTGGAATTTGTAGGTACATTATTAAAAATAACTGAAATCCAGTTTTCCATCGTAGATAATTTTACTACAGTTTTGCAGCAGATTCTGATAAAATACTGATCGCCCTAGTTATGTCATCTTTAGAAGCCAAGCAAAGATAAACACAGATGTTCTTAAGAAGGCAGCATGTATCTGGGGGGGAAAAAAAATGCATCCATGCTAAAGTTTTACAGATTAGACATCCTGCAAAAATTTATGCACACACAATTTAATTCACAAATTGTCCCTTTGACTCAACTATTTGATTACAATTAAGGATAAGGTGTTTCTAGGATTGGGGCCTTAGAAGTGAAATTAAAGTTATCTTAAGATCTATACTGCAAAATACCACCATTAGTCTGAAGTTGAAACTCATCCTAACACCCTGCTCAACACACTAGAAAGAGCCTCCCCACCAGCACAAAGCATAAACTCAATAATATAACGTGGCTCAACATCATGTTGAAACTCTTCAGCAAACTCTACAGTTCTAGGAAGAAGTGTGGCAAACAAAACAACCCTCCTGCCCTCCCCTCCCCTCCCCTCCCCCTCCCCCCCCCCCAACACACACAAAACCAACAGAACACAGCAAGCACATCCAGTTTGTGGAACTAAAAATGGGAAACATGTAGAAGGCTTTAGAAGGATGACTTAACGGCCACTAAAAAAAAAAAAAAAATCAAAATCAAAGCGTGGAGGGAGAGAAAAGGATCTAGAAGGAAAGGACTTGAGGATAAGAGGTAGAGCCTGGTTTAAAGAAACAAAAAGCACATTAGAGAAAGAAAGAAAAAGAAAAAAGAAAAAAAAAAACTTTGCTTAGGGGGAACTACTTTGTATTATGCATCTTACTTTCTCCATCACTGGGCTACTCCTGGGTAGCGAAACAAGAAACTCTGCATTCCAAATCATAACATTTCCTATTTATTCTTTGCCTGCTCCTTTGCAGAAGCAGCAGAGAGTTTAGCTCTCTACATTAGGTAATCCACCAAGGTCTGTGTGGATTCCAGAGACACAGGGCCATCCATGCAGAGGAAGAGGTCAAGCTGCAAGTCACCTGGGCTCAGCTCCCTCCACTGAACAGGAGCCATAGTTCTAGAAATGCCTCGGGCCCCATAGAAAAATCCACTGGGGAACATGGTGGGGTCCATTAAGATAATATTGACAGGGTCAACATTACTAAAAAAAAAAAAATCTACTGTGGATTTCTGGGAAGAGGTGCTGAGGGGGTGAGGGGTGTCCCTCATCTTGCATCCATCACCACAGAGCATTCACAGGACATTAATTGTAGAGAAAGTAGGGTAGAAATGATGCTGAAGAGATAAGCTCTCACAAACCTGACATCTGCCTCTCTCTTATTCTTTCTGCTGAGGACACTATTTAATAAAGGCACACACACATATTGTTGTTCCTTTCTCCTTAATTTAAATTATATTGTTGAAACAGTCTCAAATCCATTGGGCTATCTCAGTTTCCTAAAAGCCACCATATATCACCGCTACATCATATACAAAGTCTATGACAAAAATCTCTGCCACTTGAAAACTGTACTTTATGAAATGTTTCTCAACTTTAAGGAAACTGCTGTTTGATTTTAGTGACCAGTTTAGCACTTTTGACCATCAGTAAAGTGTAATATTTTTCCCAGAATTGATCAAACTGCCAAGTGAATTAAAATATCAGCTGGAGGCATGTCTTTTAGATAGCAGAATTAATGAAGTCAAGCTCCTGACTCAGGCATTTGACTCTCTTCATAACACATGACCTGTAGAATGAAGAGCACCAAGGGAAAACCAGAAGAGGCTGACCAAAACATTTTCTAACATAAATAGCCTAAAAAGAAGGGAAAACTTAAAATCCCTTTTTAAGAACTGAATTTGTGAGTCTTTGGTTCTTTCTGTCATTCAGTCCTCACTAAAGGAGCAAGCTTTAATAGCATCAATGCCAGTTTATCATCATCATTTAAGGCCACCATAATGCTTTCAACATTTGTTTAATCCTGCAGCAACTCCACGACTCTCATTTATATCTCAGTCTCTTATCACAGTGTCAATGGCCACCTCAGATGCCATTTTGTTTGGTGATTGCCCTCTCTTTAACCCTGACTGCTCCTGTTCTGGATTTCTTACTAAAGCCTGGTTAGCCAGGCACATACATAAGTTTAAGCACATAAATTGTCCCACAGAAATAACAGCACTTACTTAAATGCCTAAAATTATGCACACATGTAAGTACCTTGCTGAACTGGGGACTAAAAGATAATTCAGTTTCCCAGGTAATCCCGGCATTTTTTAAATTAAAGCTTGCAGAACACACACACATTTAGTTCCTACCTTCTTCACTCTCCAACTGGGCTCTTAATGGTGACAAACCCTACTCTTCACCCAGCTGAAGCTATATCTAATTAGTCCTGGCCCACCCTCCAGGTGCACCAAAGCTGGTTAACTGGACTCAGCTCAGGCTCCTATTAACCCTTTTGCAACCTGTTTCGGATAAACACCCCATCACAGGGAGCCAAGATGCATAGTCACTCACTATTCAGCAGCCAAAGGGCACTGAACTTAGCTCTTCAGGAATTCATTCAGTCACACTGTTAAAATAGCAGAATAAAGTAGTTTCCTATGATCTTTGTAATACTAACAACAGTGGCGCATAGTGAGTGCATTTAATAGAGTTCATTCTGGTTCCAGAGCTATCACCCATTCTAACAGGAATCCCTGTTCCAAGGATAGGAAATAGCTTCTCTTTTCATTAATTAATATTTAACAAATCAGGGTGGATGGTTTAGCTGTAGGGTTGCCAACTTTCTAATCCCACAAAACCAAACACCCTAACCCCGCCTCTTCCCCGAGGCCCCAGCTACTGCTCACTATATTCCCCCTCCCTCAGTGGCTCCCTCTCCCCTATCCTCACTTACTTTCACTGGGCTGGGGCAGGGGGTTGGGGTGTCGGAGGGGGTGAGGGCTTTAACTGGGATTGCAGGCTCTGGGGTGGGGCCAGAAATGAGGGGTTCACGGTGTGGGAGGGGGCTCTGGGCTGGGGCAGGGAGTTGGGTTGCGGGAGGGGGGGAGGGTTCCAGCTAGGGGTGTGGGCTGGGGATGAGGGGTTTGGGGTGTAAGAGGGGGCTCCAGGCTCAGGGGTGGGGCTGAGGGATTTGGAAAGTGGGAGGGACTTCAAGTTGAAGCAGGAGCTTGGGATGTGGGAGGGGGTATGCGCTCTAGGTGCTGGCTCTGGGGATGAGGGCTCTGGGTTGGGGCATGGGCTTACCTCCAGTGGCTCCTGGTCAGTGGTTCTGCAGGGCTAAGGCAGGCTCTCTGTCTGTCCTGGCACCGCGCTGCAACCAGAAGCGGCCAGCAGGTCTGGCTCCTAGGCAGGGGAGGGCCAGGAGACTCCGCGCACTGCTCTTGCCAGCAGGCACCACTACCCCAGCTCCCATTCGCCACGGTTCCCGGCCAATGGGAGTGCGGAGCTGGTGCTTGGGCAGTGCACGGAGCCCTGTAGCTTCCCTGCCTAGGAGCCGGACCTGCTGGCCACTTCCGGGGCACAGCGCGGTCCCAGGACAGGCAGGGACTAGCAGTGCTGACCAGAGCCACCAGGGCTGTTCCAGCTGAAAACCAGACACATGGCAACCCTATTTAGCAGCCTAAGCATCAGGATTGGAAGAACTACATAGACTCTCTGGAGCCATGGGTTAAAATCACGTTGGTGTCAATTCAGACCTTTACTCTTCAAAAGTAGATAAACTGAAACATTTTATTCTGTGCATGTCATTCAGATGTTTTAAAGGAGGTATTTATTTTTTATGGTCAGGGAGAGCTAAATTTATGAATTTCAGTGCATATATTTCCACATACCATTTGTTTATGCTCATTCATAACAGGCCTTTACAGACAACACGCATCTCCAGCTGCGTGCCTAACTGGTCAGGCACAAGCACATACCTGTTATGAGTTTGTGCATAAGGAATTCTATCACAAATGTGCAGTTGTAATTCATACCAGCTTTAGTGATGTTCCCTATCCTTGCAACAGGGATTAATGTCAGAGTGTGTGAGCTGCCTAAAACCAGAATCAACTTTTTAAATGTATTCACTATGCAGGCCTCTCTCTCTCTCTCACACACACACCGGAGAGGGGGGTGGTGGTTTCTTCTGGGAAATTTGGCCAAATTTCCTCCACTCCCCTTTGTTGTACAATGTACTGTGCGCCATTTGGTTATCTCCTTCTTGCATTTTTCCCATTGTGTATGCACTACATATTCTGCAGTGTTTTGGGATCCTTTGAGATGAAAGGCATTATATACACGCCAAATATTATCACCATTACTTGATTTCAATTATGTAAAGCATATTAAACACTCCAACTGGCTATTTACTATAGGCAGAGCTAATCAATATTTCTGCAACAATCTGTTTGCCCAGAAGATGATTAATTTAACTGCTACCCTGAAACCACATTGCTTATATTGTGGGGGGTGAGAGGCGCAGCAGAATCTAGCACCTGGAGATATATTTTTTTTATGATTCTATTCTCTTTTTATTTACTAGATTTCTGAGCTGGCTTTCACAGCTGGTCCACAATTACGTGAATTTCAATAAAACCGCAGTTGGTTGGTGTCAGAATTACTGTCAAATCATTAGCACTTCCTTTTCTGAAATGCCAGCTGATAGGCTTACACCTCAGGTTAAACCTTAGATTAAAACCATCCTTGAAGGGTCACTGGATATTTTAATAAATAAGTAATTTTTCATAAATAATTGTAGTAATATTTTAGATTGTAACAAATATCAGCTGCCCCAGAGTCTTCTAATATTGTCAGTTAATTCTTTATACTCATACACAGATTGCATATGCAACAATTTTCAGACTTGTGTAAGTGCAGATAAATTTTGACCTTAATATTTTACTGAACAGCTATCAGAGGCTATGGTAATGGGTTTCAAACCTATTATCTTTAAGGCTGCGATTTAGCCACAGAGGTCACGGAGTCCGTGACTTCCAAAGAGCTCCATGACTTCAGCCAGCATGGGCTGGGAGCTGCATGGTCCCCTGCCGCCTGCGGGGGCAGGGAACTGCGGGGAACCCTCATCACAGCTCCCAGCCTTCATGGGTGGCAGGGGGGGATCCCCCCACCGCTCCCCACGCACCGTGGGGACCCCCGGAGCTATCTACCAGTTGCGGGCAGCAGGGGGGAACCCTGGAGCTCTCCGCCACCATGGGCGCCGGGGGGACTCCCGGAGCTCGAAGCCACCAGCAGAGGGGGACCGTGGGGCTCTGAGCCCGCCCACAGCTGCCCAGTCTCCCCATTTTGTCATGGATATTATTAGTACAAGTCAGGGACAGGTCAAGGACTTTCATGAATTTTTCATATTGCCTGTGACCTGTCTGTGACTTTTACTAAAAACATCCGTGACAAAATCTTAGCCTTACTTATCTTCAATTTCCCCCCCACCTTAATATTAGATGCTACTGAGCAGTTTATATATGCCACAGATAGAAAGCCACCACATTACAAAATTTTACAAAGGGGCCTCTGAGGCCACTTCATGCAGCTGTCACATCTCATTCACGCCATCACAGTTGGTATCCAGACAATCTTCAGAGCAATATATGGTACTGTTTGTTTAAGGCTGCAATCACAGCAGAGACTCACTTGCAAACATACATTAGCTGAGCTTTTTAATTCAAGGAAGGGAAGAAATGCCATAGCTAACAGTGAAGCAGGGTGGGGGGAGGGGAAGTCACAACAGACACTGAATTACCAAAAAGAACATTGAGCATTTGCAATTTTTTGACATTGACTATTAAGAGTCCCATAACTATAAATTCTCTCTCTCGGATACTTATATGGCCCTATTACCATAGTGTCTAAGCACTTTGATAAAGTGCTTTTTTTAAAAAAATGTATTTATCCTCACAACACCCTTCTGATTTAGAGAAATATTATCCCCATTTTACAGATGGGAAGTTGAGGCACACAGAGGCTAAGGGCAGGTCTACACTACAGCAAGCATAGACGCTCTGAGACTGATCCACCAGCAGTCGATTTAGCGGGTCTAGTAAAGATCCATCAAATTGACTGCAGATCGCTCTCCAGTCGATCCCTGTACTCTATCCCTGACGAGAACAGTAAGGTAAGTCGATGGGAGATTTTCCCTAAGGTACGTTGACTCCAGTTACATTATTCACGTAGCTGGAGTTGGTTAGCGTAGGACAACTTACTGCAGTAGCATAGACATAGCCTAAGTGAACTGCCCACAGTCACACAGGAAGTCTGTGGTACAGCAAGAACTTGACCTCAGGTCTCAGAAGACTTGAGTAGTGCCTTAACCATTGGACCATTTTTCTCAGAATGCTCTTTAAAAGATTAATCTCATACTACCACGTACTCTGGACCTAGGTAAGCAATGAAATAGTATCACTAACTGTAAGGCAGGAAAACAAAGGGGACACGTATCTTCTTCCTTTCAAATTCAATGAAAAGACATAAAATAAATCAGAATAACATTTTATTGTGCAATATTTAATAGAGCTTTTCAAGCAGGGAATAGCTCCCCACCCATTTTGCTGTATTCTTCAGAGAGAGCGAGAGCTGGAAGATTACAAATACACCATATTAGAAATGCGCCGTAGGTGTCCAAGTAAGATTGTACAGCACATATTCCATACACTGGGAAGGGGACATGGGATTAGTGGGAGGGAGTCTGGGAGAGAATAGTCCTAACATTCTCCCCTTTTGCATGTGCGCCAGGATCATAGTGGTCTAAGCCCCTTTCCCTACTCCCCATGTGAGCTGGGATCTGGGGGTCTCTGCCCCCCACTGGCGTCTGAGTCCTACCTCTGCCCTGCTATGTATGCCCAGACCTGAAGGCCTGCTACTCCCCTCCAGGTGGGAAGGGTCTGAGCCCCTCTCCCTGCCCCCCCATGTGAGCTAGGATACAGGAGGTTCTATTGCAATTGCTTCCAAGAGATGGAAGTGGGGGCGGGAGGGGGGGGAAGCATGGACAATTAATTGAATATGAATGTCATACAGCAGAAATGGGATTAGAGGCATAACTAAGGTGATTATGGTACACATGTGAAAGGATAAAACAATCACCAAATTCTCAGCTACAGGAAGAATTTTCCCAGACATGAGTTTGTGCGCTTGTGAACTAGATGCTCTCTGGAGAACTCAACAAGAGTCACCTAATGTGATCAGGTCTCAAATGGGCCTATTGCACAAATTCAGCTTCTTGTAACTGAAACAGAACAGGTTTCAGAGTAACAGCCGTGTTAGTCTGTATTCGCAAAAAGAAAAGGAGTACTTGTGGCACCTTAGAGACTAACCAATTTATTTGAGCATAAGCAAAGCTTATGCTCAAATAAATTGGTTAGTCTCTAAGGTGCCACAAGTACTCCTTTTCTTTTTGCGAAACAGAACAGTCCTCTCCATCTCCTCTTTTGCTCTATTACCACAAACAGCAAATTGTGGTATATCTGCACAAATAAGGCAAGAGCAGGAGGAGACTGGGTGTCTTCATGATGGTTTCTGTTGACTCACATAATAAACCACACAGATAGGAACAAAAAGGAGGCAAGTACTGAACAGATTAAGAGGGCTTGATAAAAATATATAATTTTAAAACTGGGTGGAGTGTGACAGTGGCTCTTTAAACAAATAGAAGAGATCATGAATTAATTTGGAGAAGATATCACAGCATTGCTAAGAAAATTAGAACATTTCCTTTTTTACAATTCTCAGTAGAAGGAAATGATATATTCTGATGTTCACAAATGACAACTACATTAATAGCCATGTATAAAACCATGCTTCCCCTGAACATAATACTTTCCCCTGCCTAACAATACTTCAAAAAACAAAACACAACAGAAAACTTCAAAAACCTCTAACCATTTTCCTGCAAAAGAATTACACCGTGTGTCAGACAGGTCTTCCACACCACTTCCTCCCACAACTTTAAAGCCCAAAGTTAGGGCCTGATCCAATGCCTACTGGATGAATGAAATCCTGATTCTCTAGAAATCAATGGCAAAACTCCCATTGACTTCAATGGGTTCAGGATTTCACTTAGTGCCTATATTGGTCTTTGAATCAGGCCCTTTGATCAGTGCAATGAGCTCTCAGTACAGATGAGGAAGAATATATTCTCTGAAGATTTCCCATTCATCAATAATTATAAACAAAGATGATCAAGGAGCAGTAAGTAGCCTTAAAAAACTGTTGGTACTCCATTTCTTGGAAGAAAAATAAGATGCTTGATTACCATAATTTGATTGAGCTTCAGTATTGTCATGCTACTATTGCAGTGTAATTCTATCCAATAAGAAAATTACCAATTATTTCCTTTTATTCTACAGAAACAAGAGTTTCATCTCAACTAGCATAGTAGCATACAAAAAGAGGTCAACTAAATCTTATGAACGTGTTTGCCTGCACTAATGTATATATCAGAATGTCAGGTACTTTGTTTTCATCAAAATATATCAATGACATTTTTGAAGAGAAGCATAGGAAGTTCCTTTAAATAAACTAGAAGAAGCTCTGGCATAAAAGCAACTCTTTCTTCCCTCGTTGTATTCCAGTAATGCCTACAGGTCTCAACTTGAATCAGAGGCCCATTGTGCTAGGCACTGAACATACACACCAAGCCTGCTGACCGGGCGTGGGGAGGCGGGGGTGTATTCAAAGGGAGAAATTGCCTAGGGCCCTGGGCCCTTTTAAATCGCCCAGGTGGGCCCCAGGACTCCTAGGCATGCACGGGGTGGTACCGGCGGTGAAGGCAGACGGACAGGTATATGGAAGCCCTGGCCATGCCGGAAGAGCGCGCTTAGCAGCGCAGCCGGCAGCAGCTCGCTGGGCACCAGCCAGCACAGGCACAGCACTGCCCAAATGTTAGGCGGACCACGTCCGCGTGGGCCCGGCTTGTGCGTGTGTGTACCAGCTCTGCATGCAGTCCAGCTCCTCACCCGTGTGGTGATGCCACACCGGGCCAGCAGCAGCGTGGGGCCCGGCTCCAGCCCACCCTGCACAATGCGCAGCGGCAGTGGGTCCCTGCCCCAGCAACCCTCTCTAGAGGGCCCATTGACTGTTCTGCCCTGGGACCCAGAATTGCTGTTGGCAAGCCTGATACACACAGTAAGAGACAGTCCCTGCCCCTACGAGCTCACAACCTACGGTCCAAATTCAGGCAAGCACTTAAGCATTTGCTTGTATCCTACAGACTTCAAAAGGATTAAGCATGTGCTTAAGTGCTGCATGAATTAGAGTTGTTCTCCTGAATTGGGGCTTAAAAAGACAAGACCAAAAAAAAAAGGTATCATCATCCCCATTTTTAAGATAAGAAATTGAGACAGTTCATGGGCCTGATTCAAAGCACATTACAGTTTAAGGGAGAATTCCTATTGACTTCAATAGATTGTACATCAAGCCCCACTGATTCAAAGGGCACACATTTTTTTGAGGCTAAGTCAGGAATTAAATTGTGGTCTCCCAAGTCCCAACCCAGAATCATAGCCACAATACCATCCCTTCTTCTCCAACCTTCTTGGCTCCCATCAAAAAAGATAGGGGAACAGAATTTTTTAATCTGAATTGACAATTCAAATAATAGATCAAAGAGAATCCTAAGGATTTCAGTAAAGGCTTAATTCTCTTTTGAAGAACTTTTATTTTCACCAGACAAGCAATCAGGACTTTAGCAAAGATTTTCATAGCTGAATGGCTTAATGTGAAATTCATAAAGCAGCAAGAGAAATAATTAGATCAGATGTTAAATGAGAAGGGTAATAGGTGAAATGAATAAAAATTAAACGTTTGTATTACCCAAATAGGCTGTTAAAAGACTTTGGTTTTGAACAATTACACAGCCTGTCCTGGAGTGACTATTGTCAGTAATCAGATACGTTCAACATCAATAGAATCTTTCATTCTAATAGGGGTGACTGCCACTCAGAGTGATACAAATTAGAAGAGAGAACAAACAATGCCATTCATTTCATACAGTCACACAAATGGAGATAACCCGCAGCCATAAAGTTCAGATCCAGATCCAAATATCCCCGCAATTGTTCGAATCCAAGGTTTGACTTGGACTCTTATGATATGTCTGCACAAGGATAAAAGACCCACGACCCGGCTGCAGAGGGCCTGGGTCAGTTGGCCTGGGCTTGCGGGGCAAAAAAAAAAAAAAATTGCTGTGTAGACAGTTAGGCTCGGGCTAGAGTCCAGACTTCTACACTGCAATTTTATAGCCCTGCAGCCTGAGCTCAAGTCACCTGACACAGGCCAGCCATGCGTGTTGTATTGAAGCGTAGACATATCCTTAGGGCCCAATGCAATTCCTACTGAAGTCAAAGTTGGAACACACCCAGTAATGTTGCACCACTTACAATTTTCAGATCTACATCCAAGCTACTCCCATCTTTTGGAGGATTGAGATTTGGGACTTGGGTTTGGGCCCAACTCTCCTAATAATCTTCTAAAAGGAAGCTACACAAAGAAGTTCAACTTCCTTGCCCAATTATTTCATGTGAAAAATGATAGCAAACCTTGCAGTCATAATTTTATTTTTTTAAACCAAGTCATCATGCCATGTTCTAATTGTAGGTTTAGAAAGGTTATAGGAGCAGAGAGATATTAGGAAAAACTATTTCACTAGGCGGGTGGTGAAGCACTGGAATGCGTTACCTAGGGAGGTGGTGGAATCTCCATCCTTTGAGGTTTTTAAGGCCTGGCTTGACAAAGCTCTGGCTAGGATGATTTAGATAGGGTTGGTCCTGCTTTGAGCAGGGGGGTGGACTAGATGACCTCCTGAGGTCTCTTCCAACCCCAATCTTCTATGATTCTAGGATTTTAAATTAGAACTAAATTAATCCTTGGAAGGCAAAATTGGCAATGAAGGATGTAGGTATTCTGCAACTTTGAAAATCAGGCTATTTTATTTAAGAGCCTAAACATGGCTTTAGAAGGCTAGCTTCAGGCACCTATGCTCAAAAATGTTGGCCTTCACCTCTTTCCTCCATTTCCATTCCAAGCTCTTTGTGGATCACTATCATACAGCATCTAGAAGGAAATGTTTTAAGTGTGGTTACTTCAAAAGCATTCACAAAAAGAGAAAAATTAAAAAAAATATATTACTCCAAAAAAATGACTAAAAATGCTGTAGTCTGAAAAATAAGGTGTTCTTTTTTAGATTTACACACTGAGTTGACAAAAAAAGCTAAACATCAAAGGACATATATCATCTCTCTAAGATTTTTAGTGGGACCCACTCTCAGCATATATAAGCACTTCAGCTAATTTAGTTCAATTGAGGTCTCAGTAGATTTCATGTCTGCTTGGGTTAAATGTAAATATATATGCATGTCTCCTCTCTGCACCTCCTGAGACGGGTTTACAGAGGACAGATGGCTCAGTTGCTTTTAAGGTACTAGCCTAGGACTTGGGAGACCCACATCAAAGTCCTTGCTTTGCTGAAGACTTCCTGTATCACCTTGGGCAAGTCATTTAGTTTCTCAGTTGCTATATGTATATATCACATAGGAGTTCTGAGAATAAAGAAAGACTACAAGATGCCCCAATACAATAGTGTTAGGAGTCACACAAGTACTCAGGATATACATCATGAGCTTCTTGACTGAAGCCAAGGTTCTGGGCATATAGTGTTGTTTATAAGCAGCCATGACTTAGAGATTGCATTCAGATGATATTTCAAAAGTGGCTAAATTATGCTCTTTCACCAGAGCCCAAATCTCAGTTCTAACACACTTGCTGGGCATAGACTAATTAAGGTAAACAATACAACCCCCATTAAATGAGAACCTTTTTCAGTTGGATAACATTTCAGGGAGAGGTTCAACTATTTTTTTTTTAAAATCTTTATTTCCTCCTTCATCTAAAAAGCATCTTGGTTGTTTAAAAATCTGAAGCATATATCCAAGGATGATGGTATTTCTAAGAGTAAAAATAAGATATAAAATAAGAAGTGAACTCAGAACTTCTTCAGAAGTCACTCTAAAAACCATGATTTCATAAATTTTCCCACACCACAAATGGTGTGGGCAAAGCAATGAAAACACTTAGGCTATTATGTCATGTTGACTGATAGCAAAGGGTGCTTTGGCAAGTTGATCATAAAATGCATCTTTCATTTCAGCAGACAAGATATTTTTAATGCAGATATGATATATGAATACAATGCTAAAAGTGAATTAAAATAATCCACACAGAAAAGTGTCTTAATGTAGAATTATTTAGACCCAAGACAACCACATACATAGAGTAAAAAGAAACTTGTTACCCAATATACAGGAAAATGTCACTGCAGAACATCTTAAATCTGACCTGACTTGTGGATAAATACTCCTTTCGCTTCCACAAGTTACTACGCTGGAATACTCAAAGATAAATTGTACTGGATATTAATCTTGTTCAGCAAAGAAAGTGTAGATATGTAAGATATCTATTTTTATAAGGACTGCTATCACACACTGTACTGTTAAAACCTCTGGGTTAGACTCTGATTTTAGGCACAGGCCTGAGTAAGGGGAGATGTATAAACTGCACCACTTCACAAGCAGACCCAGGAATCACTGTTCTTCAGAGACACCTTCTCTGTTTACCTACCTATGGGGACAAATAGTTTGCTGTTCACCTACATCAGCAGCAAGTTACAGAACCCCATGTTGGCTTAGTTGTGATGGCTGGTGCATTTGCCAGGCAGAGCCATATCTCCATATACTCACTGACCTTCCCAATCAACCTGCTTCAGCAGGAGGAAGTGAGTGCTCTACCTAGGAAGTTTACCCGTGACTATGAAGGGGGAATCTTACTCCCTCTTGCATGGGGATATAATTCAAATCACAATACATGCCTCAAAAGGAGTCCTGTTCCTGTGAATACAGAGGAGATTTTCAAGGATGTACAGGTGAGTTAGGTATTTTCAACAGGAGTCAGGTGCCTAAGTCCCCCTTATGCCTTTGAAAAACCTCCCCCAGAAACTCTTAAACCAGGCCTTTCCATATTGCCAGCATTCACTTTTAAAAGCTCATGTGTAAGTTAAGTTCATGTTAGTGAACTTGTAAAGGAAATTGGATTTGGAGAAAAAAAATACCCCAAATTTTATTTATTAAGCACCAAACAGTTTAAAAACGCTAACTACCAAAATATATTTTATACATTAAATGTTTTACCGAGTGTAAAAATGAGATTTTACCCACCAGGTAGTACATTAGTGCAATATTGCAAGAAAGCAGCATGGTCCAGTGGATTGAACTTGAGCTGGAAGATGAGAATATTTTAGCTCTAATTCTTGCTCGATAGCCATGAGTAACTCCATCTATCTCAGTTTTTTAACAATAAAACGTGACAAATACAGGAGTTGTTGTGCCACTTTCTGGTAACATCTGGAAAGTGCTAAACAGTAAGTCATTAATAAAAGAAGTGTTAAAAGAGATTGACAACGTTTCATGGTTTAGAAACATACATGGTATGTAGTTTACAAGTATACCATCACTCAAATTTTGATTCCAATTTTCCTAATTATGTGGCGTACACAAAACATTTTGAAAAATCACAATCGGGAGGGCATATATTGCTGATAGGAGACCTTATTGTTGGTTCTGTCAACTGCCTCCAGAGCAACCTCTCTTGTCCATGGGTGCCTCTGCAATGCCCTGCTGCTGTTTTCCCCTTTATTAGGGCTTCTTTAACGCCACACACTCCAAAGGTAAGCAAACGTTCCCCGCTTGGAGTCCAGTTTATTTAATCCTCAGGTCCACCGGCCCTCCAGGTCCCCACTTCAGTTCAGTGTCTCTTTCCTGATAAGCAAAACCAGAACACAAACTCACAGTCTTCATCCTAGTTTCAGCTGGGCACAGCCCCTCCCTCTGTGTCCGTCAATCTTTCTGCTTCCCATTTGAGTTTGTTTTTCTTTACAAGCTTTCTCCAGTGGTACTTCCACCCCCTGCTGACTCAGAGCCCGGCAAGAGCCTTCTTACTTCCCCCCATTTCTGCAAACGTAACCACAGACTTCTAAATTGCCCCACTTCCTGCTGCACTTATACTGGAATCACCAAATTCCTCTCAGGTGGGGCTCGTTCTGTGGTTGGCTAGCCACAGCGCTACAGTCATTAACAGGCCAGCCACCCTCTTCCACAGAAGTTCAGCTGGCTTTGTCATCGCTCCCTCTGGCGCCAAGAGCTACTTCCATCCCCTTTTGTTTCTGGTTGGAGCTAATTTGACACACCTGCCAGCAAAACTGAGCAACCGTTACCGTAAACCTAACTACAGGATTTTAGCATCTGAGTCCAGGGTGACTTAGCAGAAGATTCTAACTTTCTTATAGAGGACCTCACACTCCACTTTCCTGTCACGAACCCCTATTTAAATAAAGTTAAATATACTCTCTAAAGATACAGATGAAATTATCTGAAGAGTAAAAATCCCTAATAAGCAACCAACAGAGTTCAAACAACCTACATTATAAACATGACTGAACTCGTAGCACTGCAGACAGCAACAGAATATAAACCCACTGTAATATTTGATCTAAATGTACTTGCTGCTGTCAGGCTACTCATCTGCAAGCATTTACGCTGTTTTGCATACATGAAAGAGACAGGGATAGTTGGATTCCTTAGTGCAGCTTTCTTTGATGGGGTCTTTCTTTTTAAGGAGAAGAACTTGAATAGACATTGCAGATATAACCCAAGATGATAGAAACAAAATAAATTTATATATATATATATATATATAGCGTACAAACTCTCCTTGCCTTTCTAGATAAAACAGCTTAAATCTCCATTTTTTCAGTATTGTTAAGCATGCAGTAAAATAATGCCACTACAAGAGTAAATGCCAGTATCAAGCCCCCACAGCTTGGCTGTATCTTTTAGAAGAAACTTTTCATGTGATGAAAGAATGACCCTGAAATAGTACATTTATCAGCACCATCAGTGCATTTCTGTGAAACTTCATCTCTGAAGTTGTGGGCTGTTGCTTTTGAAGCTCAAATTTCAGCTAGTGTGTGGATTAGATTTAGTGAGCTGTTTGATTTCATTACAAGGCATGGGTCTGCTGTGTTTTTCTGACTAGACAATCCACCTGCTTTTCCAAAGAGGAGTCCTATGGGGAAAACAGTGTTCATAGTTTGATGAAAAATTAAACCTTGCATTTGATGATCCTTTTATTGAGGCTGTACAAGTGAATGTTGAAATGCTTTCTATATGCTTGACAGCTGTGGTAAACGTTATTTGCCAGTGTTAAACAAAGATTTATGGGAATAGATTTTTATTACTATATCCAGTGATAAGCTCTAGTGAAGCTTGACCTGTTCCGAGTGGTTACTAGAGGCATATCATTATTACATTTCCTGTTATACTCTGCTGCTGTGTTTTTAACACTCTTATCAGTTTCTGTGTGTGCCAGATGAAGGAGTTCCATTCTTAGGCTAATTAACTGTTCTTTCAGGCTTCTCTTCTATAGAGGATGAGGTATTGCCTCTTCAGAGGAGCTTTCCGTGTACAAATAAATGCAAACCTGTCCAAAATAATTGTCAACGTTAAACTGAAAAAGAGCACACACAGCTTACTATGCTAGTTTTAGGGTTTTCCTTTTCATCTGTGAACAGAAATGTAAAAGCTGAGTACATAAATTCATCAACCTATTGTACTGTTATTGTATATCTTGCAATATGTTGCAGTGGTATTCAAAGATTTAGCACAATGCCATAAATGTGTCCTTTGCCTACAACCTGGTGATGTTTCTTATGTTTACACTTTTCAGACATACTGTAAGTACACATTGCCAGTTTCTCCTCGCAGTGTGGGTATCAGCAATAAAACTCGTGACATGTTTGCAAAGGGCTCTGGCTGCAACTTTTACCCTTAACAAATTTTTAACTGATATCACTAATGAATTGATAGTTACCCAGCTGGTGTAACCAAGGTTTTGTAGACTTACTCTTGCTGGTCAGCCTTGAAGACCTATGAGTCTCTGAAGCCACATTTAGCCCTCTTCCCATGACAGAGTTGTGCTCACCTGTGAAGGTGTGTTCTATGTTCATGTAGAAGTTAGGGCACAGTCATCGTTACCTGCCTTAGTTGCCGAAACCAGACCTCACACTTCGGAACAAGAGGCTCAGGAATAGCTCTACATACCACTTTGCCAGGGAGATCCAAATGAAGACAGTATCCTGTGTTCATCCCATAACAAGAAAATCCTTTTGAGTAAATCATTTTGACCCAGGCTTGTGAACTCTGCAGGATTTTCCAGAGGAAAGTGAAAACTCGTCTGTCGTCAAGACAGTATCTCATGTGCGAAATACCACCAGGACCCCCAAAGCAGCAATTGCATGAATCCTGTGCACTTACATAGTGCACTGCAAAGCATGTTTCTGCTCATGCCAGCCTATGGATGACCTTTAGCTTGGTCAGGGTCCAGCACCCAAAACAGAGGCTGTGTAAAACTAAGTCATTTCCACAGGCTATGCAGATATACAGTACATCAGGGTCTGTGTATTTTGTTGACGGCAGGATAGGGACTCAGATTGCTCTCAGCTTCATTATAATGTATCACACGTTTGTCTCCATCTGCCTGTTTCTTTCGATGTCTCTCTTTGTATAAAATTATGAAATATGAACACACATAAAATATGAAATCCCACATCCAGAAGTGACTGAGGAAGGTCATTCTTCATTCCCTAAATGCAGGATACACAAAACTAAAATTTCAAAACTGACTCGTGACTTCAGGTGCCTAATTTAAACGGAACTGATTTTTAGAAGGTGTTGAACATAGGCCCTGTAAAAGTTGAGATGTCTCCAAATGGGCACCAAAACACTGAGGCACCCACAATCTCTAGCCTGTCTGCCAAGTTCAGGGTCTAATTTAGAGAGCAAGTAATTAAAGAACTGTCTGGTTAGAAAATATATATTAAGAAAAGATACAGGTAAGGCATTTATGCTGGTAAAACAAAGATTTTCAAAACTCTAATATTATTTAGTATTTACTGTGACTCTAACATCATCCCAATGCAAGAGGGCAAGGGGCTCGCTGATATCTGGTAGTAAGTCTCCAATGGCCTGCCCAGTTCAGTGTACCCCAACTCATTCCACAGCTCATTAATGTCATACCCTATATCTATAAGGTGTCACATAAGATATCAATCGAAAGCTAATAACTTACTGATCATTAATAGTATCGTGTGGTGTATGTATGGAGGACACATTCAAAATTACAAACACATTGAAAATTATGTTACCGAAGTATGTCTACCAGTACCACATTCCTTTGTCTCCCCCACCAAACAAAGGAATGTGGTACTGCTACCTGGAAGGTATTTCCAAGGTACATTAAGCGATAATGGGAATGCAATTTACATAGAAGGTAAACAGGACCATCAAGCCAACAAGGGGAGGAGACAGCCCCTAGCATCACTCAGCATTATGGAAACAGCATCACAGAAACAGCTCAATTTGAATTTTAGCAAACCCCAGTGGGGTGGGGGACAAGAAACCAACGTGAAACTTCATTCACTAGGAGAATCCATGTTGTCTCCCTCACAGCTTGAATGAAGTTTATTGGGGGGTAGAGGAACCTTCAGAAGAATCCATTTCAAACACTCACTGGATTATAATAGAGAGGCAATGAACCCCAAGTTATTATTCACCTAAACTGACAAAGGAACTGAGCCCTTTGGACTTTGTGGGAGAGCTTGACCAGAGGGGTTGGTCAGCCATCTTGCTGGAAGGTAGTGTGATGAGAATCTCACCTGGAACAAAGGCAGTAGCTTTTCAGTTAGTCTTAGCCTCTAGACAGTGTTGTTGGGTTTTTTTTATTTTGTTTGTTTTTTGGTTGTGGTTTTTTTGCTTTTATTTGCTTGTAACTACTTCTAACTCTATCCTTTATAAATTGAACTCACTTAAAAGCCTGTCTTCTTTTGTTAATAAACTTGTTTTACTTTTAATCTAAACCAACCCGGTGCTGTGTTTAATTTAAAGTGAATGCTAAATTTGGCAAACTGCTGGGCATTGTACCTTTAAAGGAACAAACAAACCTCAATATCTCTTTCTGAATGGTCCAGGAGAGGACTGGACATTGTGAGCACAAGGGTTCGGGAAACTTTAGGACTGGGAGGTGTTGCAGACATCTTGCCAGGTGTAACGTAGGATGGTGGAGACCAGAGTGTGGAAGTGGTCCAACAAGCAGGCTGCTGCAGTCAAAATTGCTGAGTCAGAGCTACTTAACACAGAGACATCAGTGCATGCTTGTACATTGGCTGGAAGCATCCAGACAAGACAACTACAGCAGAAGAGCATTTTGAGGCACTCATGGTTACAGGGCAGGCCGTGATATAACCCCCCTCTGGTCTGGATTGCACCCCAGAATGTGACATTTACTGAATACAGTTTGTTCACTGTTTTGCAGACTATCCAGTTTGACTCTGATGCTGGTAATCTCAATCAACTATTTGGCATATTATACTCCCTCTTTAAATCCTTCCTTCCTTTTGCTTCTTCCTCTCTGTGCAGGATGTTCCCATCTTTTTTTCAAGGAGGACATAAACTAGATCCTTAGGAGGTATCTCCTCTGTCATCAACCATGAGACCAACATGGCTACAAGAACACTGCATATCAACAATGAGACTTCTTTCCTGCTGTCCTCCTGTAACCACTTCATTGTCTCCTATTTCCTGATCTCTATTGTTCCTACTCTCAAGCTCTTACTTCCCTTTCTCATTATCTCACTCTCCTCAGTTTCCGTCTTTCCTTCCTTTACAGTATTAGCAAGCTACATTCTTTCAAATGTAAAAACAAAATCACTGGAAAACTCTTCTCAGTGAGTGTCACTAACATGAACAAAATATTTTCTATCCTGAGCAATTTTCCATGTTACGCTATTATTAAAAAAGGATACAAGATTTTTTTTCCCTTAAGAACTGGGGAGAAAGACAGATTTTTTTTTACACCATCCCTTTTTACTGAAAAATGGCTGACCTGGTTTTGCTCAAATTTCCTAAAAATGTTCACCTTTAGGATAATGTCATTCACTCTAGAATGACCTGAGAGACAGAAAACAGGGTTAAATCAAAATGGCTCACAACCTATCATTTCTGCCATTCTAATACACACATTTTGTCATTATATATTTGGAGACACACTATACAGAAAACCTGTTCTCGGAAGCACACCATTGTCCATATTATTCCTCCATTCTAAATAACATGTTTTGACTGAAGGTAAATAAAATGTTTTTCCAAAGTACCTTAGTCACATGACAACTGCATAACACCTCTTTGGACTATATAACTTAGGTCCTGCATCCCCATTTCTTTCTAATGTATCTATCAGCAGACTCCCCCTGCAATGCTGAATACTGGATAGTTCCATAAAAATTTATTCGTAAGTAGAGGTCCCCATTCTGAAGCCCTGTATAATCTTAATAATCAAATGTTAAAGGCTATTTTAAAATGGCTGAGATTCTACCTCAGAAAAGAGACAAGAGCACTGCATCTATCCTACTTCTAAAGGAATGCTGGTCCCCATATTCTACCACAATTTTGATTTAGTATCAGAATTAAATGTCCTTTCAATAGAGTCTCTCATATTGGCTGCCAGCTAGCAATACCCATTATGTAGTCTCAATCCTCCCTGAACGTTCTACTTTATTAATGTGAACTCAAGGTCTCTTGCCCTCTTCTATAATTTCTAATTATCTATAGGCAATATTATAAGGAATGTCCATTAGCATAAAGATTATTTTTGGCAAGACAAGACACATTTTAAGGCTATCAATCTTTCCCCTGACTGAATGTGATACATTTTGCCACCAATCTAGGTCTTTCATTAGAACTTGTGAAAGAAGTATCCCATTCAAAGAGTTTAACTTTGCTATATTTGGTGTCAATTTTACCCCTAGCTAATTTTATGCTGTTAGGATGTCATTTGCAGTTGAAGTCTGCCATCAAGTATCATGGCCAATAGAAAGTAAGAAGAGACCATTTCAACTTAACTGTTTGTAGCTTCAGAAAATGGCCTGTCATTCTGTGAAACTTACTCAGTTCTGTGATGTGCCTGTCTGCTTTTCGGTATTGAAAAATACTTCAGAGAGGGTAAACATGAAAACAAGTATCATTTATGTAAAAATTTTAGAGGGCTGTGTCATATTTGGAGACTTAAGTGGTATCTAAGTGGTTCATAGGCTCAAGTGCTACCCCCTTCTGTACAGGGGCAAATTTAAAACCCATTTCCTAATTATCTTAACCCTTATTCTTCAACATTTAAAAGCAGACGTTCACATCACACAGCTCAGTAAGTTACACTGCATGACAGAACACAGTATTGATCAAACTTTTGAACCATAGTCCCACGTTTATGGCTAGGCCAAAGGTGAAGTGGCAAACTACTATTAGTGAAGCTACAGTTATATAAAATGGTAAAGCTGGAATGGTAGTTTTACCAGATGAGGAATGGTATTGTATAAAGGGTTGGGAAACTGGCTCTCACAAACAGATGTATTCACTAAAAAATATGTAAATTGCTCCATTGCTGTAACTACAAGTTTGATTGGATAAGGTGTGTTCTTCAACTAAGAGAATAATGTAGCTAGTAGTAACCAAGTAAGGTATGTCATATATTTTCAGAATGTTTTGTATCTATGCTAAGTTGGGTAGCTATGAATTGTATTCATGTTAAGCTTTTCCCAGAATGCTTTTTACTTATGCTAACTTGTTTTACCAAGGGGAAATGTGAAGTGATGTCATTTCAGTGCTAGGTGCAGAAACATACCAGAAAGATAGGATAAGATGATCTTTTTCATGCTTAACCAATGTGCACTCTGTACCAAGGTACAGCTAGTGTGCATGTCTCTACGCTTTGCTGCCTTCTGAAATGCTATGTGCAAAAGAAGATAAGACACACATAAGAACTGGGTAATGAATGGAGTCTTCTATCCGTTGTAAACAAGGAGGGTATAAAAGAGGTCATTTTTGTAATCACTTTGGGATACACACAGACTAGAGATGTAAGCTGTGACCACTGCAAAGTTGTTCCCCAGAGTTGGTAATGTATGGACTAACGTACTCAATGCTTTTTTTGCCTCTGTCTTCACGAGCTCCCAGACTGCTGCACTAGGCAGCACAGCATGGGGGGAAGGAGATCAGCCCTCTGTGAAGAAAGAAGTGGTTTGGGACTATTTAGAAAAGCTGGACGAGCACAAGTCCATGGGGCCGGATGCGCTGCATCCGAGAGTGCTAAAGGAGTTGGTGGATGTGATTGCAGAGCCATTGGCCATTATCTTTGAAAACTCATGACGATCGGAGGAGGTCCCGGACGACTGGAAAAAGGCTAATGTAGTGCCCATCTTTAAAAAAGGGAAGAAGGAGAATCCTGGGAACTACAGGCCACTCAGCCTCACCTCAGTCCCTGGAAAAATCATGGAGCAGGTCCTCAAGGAATCAATTCTGAAGCACTTAGAGGAGAGGAAAGTGATCAGGAACAGTCAGCATGGATTCACCAAGGACAAGTCATGCCTGACTAATCTCATTGCCTTCTATGACAAGATAACTGGCTCTGTGGATGAGGGGAAAGCGGTGGACGTGTTGTTCCTTGACTTTAGCAAAGCTTTTGACACGGTCTTCCACAGAATTCTTGCCAGCAAGTTAAAGTATGGGCTGGATGAATGGATGATAAGGTGGATAGAAAGCTGGCTAGATTGTCGGGCTCAACGGGTAGTGATCAATGGCTCCATGTCTAGTTGGCAGCTGGTATCAAGTGGAGTGCCCCAAGGGTCGGTCCTCGGACTGGTTTTGTTCAATATCTTCATTAATGATCTAGAGGATGGTGTGGATTGCACCCTCAGCAAGATTGCAGATGACACTAAACTGGGAGGAGAGGTAGATACGCTGGAGGGTAGGGATAGGATACAGAGGGCCCTAGACAAATTGGAGGATTGGGCCAAAAGAAATCTGATGAGGTTCAACAAGGATAAGTGTAGGGTCCTGCACTTAGGACGGAAGAATCTAATGCACCGCTACAGACTAGGGACCGAATGGCTAGGCAGCAGTTCTGCAGAAAAGGACCTAGGGGTGACAGTGGACAAGAAGCTGCATATGAGGCAACAGTGTGCCCTTGTTGCCAAGACGGCCAATGGCATTTTGGGATGTATATGTAGGGGCATTGCCAGCAGATCGAGGGACGTGATTGTTCCCCTCTATTTGACATTGGTGAGGCCTCATCTGCAGTACTGTGTCCAGTTTTGGGCCCCACACTACAAGAAGGATGTGGAAAAATTGGAAAATGTCCAGCGGAGGGCAACAAAAATGATTAGGGGACTGGAACACATGACTTATGAGGAGAGGCTGAGGAAACTGGGATTGTTTAGTCTGCGGAAGAGAAGAATGAGGGGGGATTTGATAGCTGCTTTCAATTACCTGAAAGGGGGTTCCAAAGAGGATGGATCTAGACTGTTCTCAGTGGCAGCAGATGACAGAACGAGGAGCAATTGTCTCAAGTTGCAGTGGGGGATATTTAGGTTGGATATTAGGAAAAACTTTTTCACTAGGAGGGTGGTGAAACACTGGAATGTGTTACCTAGGGAGGTGGTGGAATCTTCTTCCTTCAAAGTTTTTAAGGTCAGGCTTGACAAAGCCTTGGCTGGGATGATTTAGTTGGGGATTGGTCCTGCTTTGAGCAGGGGGTTGGACTAGATGATCTCCTGAGGTCCCTTCCAACCCTGATATTCTATGATTCTATGACTTCTCTGCATTATGCAGATTTATCTTTGACTAATAAACTTATTGAGCCTGGGTTATTTTCGATCTTATCAATAAAAGAACTGAATCTTAACAAGAGTGACTTTGTGGAAAATATGCAGACATATTTGTGACATTGAAAGTTTATGGATAAATTTGAAGATAATAGTCCTTACTATCACTGTACTTTTTCCACATGTGACTCATGCTAACAATTTCCTAATCTGAAAATACTATCAGTAAATGTTAAACTAACTTCAACGTAACTTTCACTTGTTTTGTTAAACAGTGGAGTGTGGAGTTGTTGGATCACATGAAAATACCAGAGAAGATATTTTAAGTCTCCTAAGACAAGCCTCAGGCAGCTGGATGTCAAGGGATAGTATCAAGTAGCTAGTTTCCAGAATTTAAAACAACTTAAAACTATTATATTTTAGCAGGAAACGACAGCCAGATTCTAAATGTCTATTAACAAAATTCTGTCATGCCATCACTGGATACAAATACAAATCAATCACAAAAAACACTGTTTTATGCATGACATATTTTCGGTACCACAGGACTAGACAACATGCATGTTCTCTTTTGCAAATGCAAACCTCACAAAATGATAAATTGTGCCCTTGTCTTTCTCAGCCAAGCAAAGGAATAGGTCTCTACACTTGCTTGACCTATCCAGATGTTGGCCTGGATCTAGTGAACAGCACAGTCACTGCTCTCCAGATTCTACCTCCGGTAAGCAAATACACAGGGATGGTACAGATCAAGGGGAATGGGAAGAGCCTTAGGTACACCCATTCAGTAGTCACAGTAGCCGGGCAGAAGAAATGTGGAAAGTAAGATGCATCCTTGCAAGAAGTGCAATAACTTAAGTTTTCCCCTCTTCACGCACAGAGAAAGAGAGAAGCAGAGGAGGAAATGTGACTGAATCACAATTCCTTCCCTGGGCTGCTCATGTGGCTGAGCTATTACTGGATCCACCTTGCTGAGAGTTGAGCCTAATGGCTGAATCTCGCCCAATGATATTATGGAGCCTTGGTCTGCAAACCAATAGAAGTGTTAAACCCAGCTGAAAGTTCCAGGGGAGAAGGTAAAATGGTCTAGATAAAAATCTGTTCAGTTTCTCTCACCCCTCCTAAAAAGGTAAATTGATGCTTCAAGAAACATCATCAAGATTTTTTGAACATTGGGAAACAAGAAAAAATTAACGAATGTGAAGAAGGAGCCAAATCCTTCTCCAAACTAAAGATTGTTTCCGCATAACTGTTCCCACTGGATGAAAGATTTTAAGAGTGGAAGTAAGTAACCAAAAATCAAAGGGGTAAAATAGCAAACCTATGACAGAGTCTTGGAAATTTTACACAACTGGTTTATCCAACACAAAAATGTATATCATAAAAGTCAGATCTCATTAATAAATCAGGTAATCTCATACATTATTATCCCGTGGGTGCTAAAACTGCCCCTTTCACTTCCAAGACTGTATTTTCTTTCCATCCCTAAATTTATTACTTCTCCTAACCAATGTCTGACTAAACTGGTCAGTTAGAAAATATATCAATACACAGTAAAGAGTGGACTTTATTAAAATATTTTTAAACTGCAGATAAAAACATGTTTTTTATATATGTAACACCATTATAAATGCTGGAGGCAAAGCGGGGTTTGGGGTGGAGGCTGACAGCTCGCGACCTCCCACATAATAACCTCACAACTCCCTTGAACCCCAGTTTGAGAACCCCTGCATTATACCAATCTGCCCTGAAATGATTAATGAGTGCATTCAAACCACCACATCAGTTATAATTAACACAGGTCAACTTTTAGCAATGTTCACAAGATGGAGAAAGGAGAATGTGGTTACAGCCCAAATACCAGAACTTGATCAAGGATACACACCCATGTTTTTGCCAGCAGACATAGAGCTGCTGCCCAAAGTGATATCTTGAATGGCAGTTGCACCTTGAATGTTAGGAAAGAGGGGGATACAAACACTCAGGGCTAGTCTACACTGGCAACGCTAAAGCACTGTCGCGGCAGCGCTTTAACATGGCTTGGGTGGTCACAGCAGAGCGCTGGGAAAGAGCTCCCCCAGCGCTCTAAAAACCCACCTCCACGAGAAAAATAGCTCCCAGCGCTGGTGCACTCTTTACACTGGCGCTTTTCAGCGCTGAAACCTGTTGCACTCAGGGGATGTTTTTTCACACCCCTGAGCGAGAAAGTTGCAGCGCTGTAAATTGCCAATGTAGACAAGCACTTAGTTCACCTTTCAGCAGCATTTAACCTCAGAAAATGATTTGACATCCAAAGTTAGACTTGAGAAAGTCCAGACAATATACTGAGGTTGTTGGTATATAGCTTTTTAAAAAAAGATGTATTATTATTTTGAGGAAATTTGCACTTTGACTGTTTTGCACTACATTTGACCAGTAAAAAAACAACAACAAAAACTTTAAATTTTAAAAGCCAAGGATTTTTCTATCCCCATGAGCATGCACAGTAAAAACAAACAAACAAACATTCAGCACCATTGAGGACTCTCAAAATAGAGCTAAAAACTGTGCATAGTACTTATGCAAGCATTTTGCACAGGGCTAGATTTCACCCTCAGTAAACAGCAGAATAAAGAGAGTTATAAACAATGCCTTTTGAATTACAACAGTGCTATGTACACATGTAAAGAAGAGTCTCAATGCCAATGAAGCTGTATGTGGAAGTTCTTTCACTATAACTGAGACTGAAATTCCGAACTTTGAGCATTCAGCTCAAAGCCTTATAGGTTTTATATATATATTTTGGAGAGGGAGGAAAGGCTCAGCATCTGGCTAAATCAGCCTGTACATTCGCATAGTAGATTAAAAGAAAAGAATGACCATCACACAATTTAAGGAATCATGATCGTTGGTTAAGTCAGTTGCTTAATGTTATTTAAATGCAGTTTGTTTAAAAAGTGATTCAAATACTTATAAAGGAATATGGTTTTGATATGTCAGAAACATAGGCCTCTTTTTTACATATTCTGTGATGAAATACTTTGACATTTTTAGAATTGTTAAATATGCCTTGGATTCTGATTTAAAAATAAAAATGAAGCATTTTGTCACTAAAAAATGCCTATCACACAGAAATACGGTACGCTTCTCCTGGTATGGCTTGCACAGTAGCAGCCTTTAGGTCTGCTCTAAGAGAACAGTTTTATAGTTAAAGAGCTGTCAGAGCATGCCAAGTGCCACCTGGTTAAGTTGCAGCTCGTAAATCAAGGAGCCAGGTTTACTGCAGTTCAGTTTAATGAAGGCATGTAAGTTGTACTACAACTGAGCTGCTAATGTTGGATTCACAGAGAACAATGGAAGTTAGACAGGCATGACAAAAACTATATTCGTGGTTATTTGATTAATTACAGAGTATGATCAGGACACAAGAAACGGATTATTATTTGCAACCCTGTCCAATGGTGGTGCAGCTTACGTTCTGTGTTTTTTGTTTATTTTAATTAACAGTTGAGAATGGTATACGTGATGGACAGTGAAATCAGAAAAATACATAGAACAAAGCAGGGCTCTCTTAAGTATTACCCGTTTTTATTGTTTTTCCCAACTACAATTCTACTTTGCCAATCACAAAAGCAATATGCCAAGTGAGATGTTGTGTAATAGGTGGTTGTACTGTCTGAAACCCTCTAAATGCAGTGTATTGACAAAAGCAGTCTCTTTGCTCAAATGCGGAGACATGTTACAAGCTTTTAATAATACTCTGCTTTTAAATTGTAGAATTAAAGGAAAAAGATATCTTCTTGTTTATATGGCTGACAACATCACACCAAAACTTCTACAATTCCATCAACTTCAACACACCAATAAGTGCTTTCCACATATTACATATATTATATAATTTTGAGCCATACTTTAATGAGGGTTTGTTTGTTTTTTACTATCTGAGTTTAGCTTTTAAAGGAAACAGCTGAGCCAAAATGTTAGTGCCGTGCTGATAAAGAGGAAGAAGAGCACAAGTAACAGCATGGGCTGAACCGTACTTTTTGGATCTCTCTCTTCATCTTTGACTTTTTCATAGGCGCTTTATATGCAGCTAAACTTATAAAAATGCTACAATACAAACCCTAAATTACAACAGAGTTTTACAGCTAGGGCTTAGACCTTTCTGTAGCATATTCAAGTATTTGTCGAAGGGCACCGATCCACATAGGACATGAATTCTACAGCCATGAGCAACAGCACTTTAGTTCAGGCTGCAACAGCTCATACTCTTAATTCTAAATCTCCCAGTTCACTCTCAGTCAAGAGGGCGGCCATCACTTTGGCACATGCAATACAAGATGACAATCCTCAGGGCAGCATGAATTGGTATTGTTGGTATTGAATTGGTATTGGTACTGAACACAGCGGATGTTGATTACTGTATAGCTTGAGGGACACTCCCACGTTTAATTGCAAAGCTGATGATGAACTATATGAATTATATATTATGCTTCACCAAGATAGCTCCGTCAGTACATATCAAGCAAACAGCTAGATTTTATAATAGATAGTTTAGGAAATCTCAGCACAATGTGTATGAACTCTTCACGCTATAATTTTCACAGCCCTCCATGCCACTGTCTTCCTATCCTCTATTGTTATTCCTAGCTCACACTTTCAAGAAGGGGATAATATTAATGGCCAAGGAATGGAAACAATGTGGATTGTCATGTGGCAAGATGAGAAAAGTTCCATCACTCATAGTTCTTTGGGATGGAAGATTTGAAGGTCACTCATACACATAGTGATAATGCCTTGCTCTATTTAGGGACATAAGAAAGGAAAAAAGCTCAATGCTGGAATCTCAATACTTGGTTTCAATAAAAGTATTTATTAAACACACACACACAGAGTAAGACAAATGACAAGATGATCCACAAAAAGGAAATAAAGCATATGTGTGTCTAGATGCAGAGAAGCTGTTAATCTTCGTGACAATAGGATTCCTGCAATATTAGCCAGGTCAGTATCAAGATAAATTATCTGTTTCAGCAAATGCACAAGCAGGCCTGTCAAGGGGCTAGACTAGCTTGAACAACTGGCCTTCCAGGAAAAAGTGTTTTGATCATGTACAATTAGTGATCAATCCACCATTTTGGTCTTATTCATGTCTTTAAACCGTTTTTCAATCTCCCCTCCTTTGTCTGGGTGCATGTCATACCATGGCAAAAAATTCAAGCTGCATGTTATTTGAACAACAGAGGTACACTGCAAAAAAAAAAATCTGGGTAACTTTTACATAAAATGGCTGCTTGAATGAGGCACTTAAATAGAGTTCCTAATCATTTCTGACATTGTGCGCCACAAAATGAAGGTGCAAATGAAACATTCAAGAACTTGTAGCCTTATTTTAATCATAATTACCCTGCCACATTGAAGTGACCCTGAAAAGATTCATATTTTTAGCTCTCAGGACACTAAAGAGTTTCTCTAGAAGATAGAATTAAGAACCTAAACTGTAATTTATGGCGCAGATGGAAATTTGAGCCAGATTTGGTGAGGTGAAATCATAGCAAGAATAGTGTTCCTTCTAGCATGGAGTGAATGAACAATCACCGCACAAGGGCTATATTCCATTCACGTTAGAATACCCTAAGAAATGATGGATGAATATTGATAATACGGGTAAAGAATGCAGTTGGAGGTTCTTGGGCAAACTGGAAGCCCCTTGTTAAAAATATGGCACCAAACTGACGGGAAGGCTAAGATGACTCCCTTACCTTTGATGGAGTCCATACCTTCCCATGATCCAAAAAGCTCAACTGTGCCCTACCCAACTGCCAAAACATCCAGCTTCTCCCAACAGCCTTGCTAAGGTGATTCTGCAGTTGCAATGGAATACACAGAGCATTAAACATTTAAGGACTGTAAAATAATGTGAAAATAAGGTAAAATTAAATAACATAGCAGAGAATATTAGAGAGACAGTATTTCCGTCAAGCTTGCTGAAACATGCAGGAATTGCTTTGTCCTTAGCAAATGTAGGAACATTCATATTTCTTTTGGTGTTCCTGTCTGATGCCAAGGGCCCTCATGAAGAATTGTCTCTGTATGATCCTCTGCAGTATGTACATATGGAAATGTATGTAAACTAATCGTAGGGGAAGGATGTTGATGATTATCAAATTTTGCCATATATTAAAATGTAACTTCAAAATATAATAAATAGTGACTATATAATGGAGTGTTATACATGTTACACACAATTATAATGTATGAAGATAAGCAAGGCTATTATAATGTAAATTGTAAAGTCATTTTATGACAAAGTATTATATGCTCTTGTAGGAAACTATGTTACACATTATCTGGTATTAAATTAATCTTCCTAATTTAAATCAAATCTGATTATATTTTGATTTTTATGTCAAAGAATTAGTTTTTAAAACAGCTCATTTTTTAAAAGTACAATACTTTGTAAGATGTTATATCAGTGACAGATGTTAACAAAAATGCAGAAAATACAGTGAAAATTGTGGGCATTTCGGAATAGGATGAGCAAACCCATGGTCAGAGAAGGACAAACAGAATGGATGTACTTTTGAAATATTCAGTTACATGTCAATTTGTCGTAAATATAAAACAATGAAAATAATACTGCCAGTGAACTCTTTCCTTTCTGGTTGATAAGGAGGTAGATTACTGTAACTCCCTAACGTGATTAGGGTTGCAAGATACTGGCAAAGAATAATTTATCTAAACAGTACAGCATAATTAAATTACAAATACTTCCAAGATGCAAATTTTACATAATTATTTTTGGGCTAACATGTTGCACGGGACTCCATGAAGCATTTTTAGAATAAGAGAAAGCGAAAGTGATCTAGAGATGTATCTTTTAAATATATGATATGGCAACTTCCAGATATTAAATTGCATTGGCAAAAGTCACTATGAAGTAAGTGATGTAATAGGATAAATTATCATACAAAATATACCAATGAAACCTATACTGGGGAAACTTAATGAAACGCAATAATGAAAGGAATAACTATGTACTGTAAAAAGTAGATACTATTAACCTTGGAGATGGGAAGACATATACTATATAGACATTTGTAGACATTGGAAAGATCAGTTGACAATGACAGATTAAATGAAATTCTGTGGGAAAGATCAGTATATAACAGTTCAATTTAGATGTATATTTAGATGTTTATTCTCAAATGCATTTTGGAAATACAAGGACTGTTCAGTATGAAATCAAATGATGCAAATATCACAACTAAAAAGAGGTCAGGATTCTTTTTACAGTGATCTAATTAATTATAAAGAAATGTTGCTAATTATTTACCTACCTATATACACACATGCATATCTCTCTCTCTCTTTCTCTCTCTCTATATATATAGACACACACACAGTACACACATGCATACACATTTTGTATAAACACATACATAAATGTATATATAGTAGGTCAAGCTAGTAGCCTCACCTATAGTTGAATTATAGCTGACCAATGTCTCTTTCTCTCACTCATACACAAACATATTTAGAGAGAGAGAGAGATACACAGCAATACTGGTAGAAACTATGGAAATATGTTAATTTGGCATCACTGCATGGAATGATATTTTTTATTTTTCATTTAGGGTCCAATCCAAAGTCCACTGAAGTCAATGGAAAAGAAGTAATTGACTTCAGTGAGCTTTGGATCAGACCCTTAATGAAAACCAAGAAATATCCACAAATGTGGGAGATCATTTTTACAGGGATGTTTGTGTGATCAGTAATATTTCCATTGTGGTTTATCCAAGATTCTTACTTGAACATTAAGTTTGGTCATTCCAAAACTGTCAAACCCTTGGAGGAGCACAGAGCCAATTTGATTAACTGTTGACCATAGTAGCATTTCCTCCCAATGCATCTGGATAATATTGACACTGTTATCAATTTTAGCTTCTAATCAATCTATGAATTGGTAGTTTTAGATGGATAAAAAGACTTAATATTTCCCCGGCTATAACTAGAATTCAGCCAAAGTCCTTTAGACAGGTACAATACACTCAGGGATGTTTTTATTCCTACTCTCTTCCAGTTATCTTTTTACTGATTTTTATACTGATAGTACGTAAACAGTGACCAGTCCACCTAATTAATATCTTTCAAGATAAGATTTTAGCTAACTTAATATGAACTAAATGTGATTTTTACATTATTTCATTAAACTGAATTAAGATATGTTGTATGTGGCGATAAGCAAAAACAAACAAAAACCCCCACAACACTCTGTGTGTATGAGAATTACAAGCCTGAACTGGCAAAATTAAGGCTAACAAATGAAGTTCTTTCATGTGTGCCTAGATCCTACTGTATTTTTTACAGCTGTTCATTCCTAATATCTTTTTTTTTCCCCATCAGTGCTGTGGTGGATAATTCATTCAGCCAATTTGTATAGGAAGGAGAGTTAAATGATTTCTCCAGAAATAAAAAGCCATATCTGATCACTGTTGGGAAATATTAGCTTGCCAAATACGCACCTCATGTTTAGAACTTTGGAAGTGCCTTTCAACACACCGGACACATTTTATATTAAGGTTATATTTATACATGGTTAATAAATAATTAACAGATACTATAAGCATGTTACAGACATGAGTGGCTCGTACAGGTAGATAGTTATAAGCACATCAATAGAATAAGCTTAAAATGGTTAACAACAACCTGTTGGACACTATAAGAATCTTTAACCGTTGATTAGCCATTTATCCAAACATCCATTAACCATTTATTAACCCTTTATAGATTATTTATAAGTGGAATTTACTATAAAGTGTAACTTCAATATCATTCCACAAGTTGCATAATTTGCAACAGGAGCACAGAATGTGTTGCAGAGTGATAGTTTTTGGCCTAACCACCATATGCTAGGGTCTATTAGTCCCTGCATCCTTTAAAAAAACACAAAGAAAAGACATTCTTGTGTCCAATAAAACCTGATATGTATATTGTTAGGGAATAACGGCCAGGATGATGAACTAGCGTTATCTAACATTTTGCCATATTTTTTTCAGTTCTTCCCTGATGTGTAACAGTTATTTTTTCCACTTCCCTTTAAAGCAGTGGTTAGTGGGGTGAGGTGCTATTGTAAGCAGTTGAACGCTGTGACCAGGTGAAAATGTGGTTCACCTTGTAAGGCCTTCTTACCATTCACATGGCTGATCTGGGCAGGGTTATAAAAGGAAAGGGCGAAGCTGATATAAAGAAAGCTACCCACCAAAGAAGAGTGTGAACTCTGTCTTCCCAGTTGGCTGAAGCAGGACTGGTCTCAGGTTGTTATCACCCAGTAGTCTGAGTTCTGGTTTTGAGTTTTGTTTTTGGAAATAAAGGAATCCCTAACCAATAAAGTGTCTTGTGGCTGGGACTTTTATTTTTCCTTTCCCTGCTGCTGAGTGTGCACTCAATTTACACGTCAACTGTAAATAATCACAGCAAAATGACTCATTTCCAAATTTGCTGATATGAATTTCTGTGGATTATTTCATGATAGGCAGCCAGTTGTGTATAAATCAGATGAATGGGGAACTCTCTGTGGGGGGATCCGATTGCGTATTTGTTTATTTATTTAGTGGACTGGAAGAGCTACATGCTACATGGAAGTGTTAGTTTTTGTTGTTGTTGTGAACAAATGAAAAAGAGGTAAATATTTTATCCTAGAATACATCTTTATCTGTAAGACAACCATACCCACCTGACTATTTTTTCAGTATATATTACTTTGTTCTTATTTGGAAAGCATGAGTTGCTCCGTAGTTCCTTATACAAGCAATTTGCAGATTTTGCAAATGTGTAGCAGTTGAAGAAGAGTTGCAGGCCATCTGACCCAGCTGTGAGGTCAGGGCATGAAGGAGAGGTCTCCTAACCCCATGGAGGTTGGAAATTGGGAGTAATGCTCTTTCCTTTGCCAACTGGATTCACAATGAAGCCTGATCACACAGGATGAGGCTTGTCACCACTTTGTGCAATTGCCATTACAGAGATATAGGCCTTGGGAGAACGTGGGCTGTTGATTTAAGCAGGCTTTTTAGATCTAGGATGGTAAGGAGAAAACTAGAGAGCCTTCTTCTTCCTCTACGTCACTAATCTCACGATAGGTTGCCGTACGAGTTATCTTGTTCTGTCTTCAACCAAGTTCTAAAGGTGTCTTGAAGCTGGGGCCACTTGGGCAAAATTCTAACTGCCGCACTTCCCCTCAATGCCTCCTTGTCATGCACAGCACAGTCCTTTTCCAATGGCTTCGGGAAAACAAACAAACAAACAAACAGGTTGGGTGAAGATATGAAAGGCACCCAAGTGAGCTTCAACATTTGTTTCAATACTGAGCCAAGATGGTGCATAGGTGAAGCCAGAGGGGATGACCAGCTTCACCAGAGAGGTAATATGGGAAGGTACATAAGAGCTATAGAGATGTGGAAATCCCATGCTCTCAGCATAGCATGCTTTTAAACATTTTATTTATTGATTGATTACACACATTACACATGAGAGTCACAGTTGCTTTTTTCTCCCATATAAATTGAACAGTAATTTTGTTCAAAAGCAAAAGAGCAAAACAGAGGTGCTTGTGAATACAAGTGATCCTTGGGTAGATGTTCATTTTAGCTATCTCTTTCTTGCTTAAGAGATAAGGGAAGTAGTTGCTATCTTGATATATTCTTGTTTAACTATTTTATGAGGTGTTCAGAGTCTACTGACACAAATGGCAGCTAGGTTTGAGCATATCTTTATTCCAAGACAGGTTATCTTCATACAGAGTTGAAATGGGCAGCATTAATAAAATGAGGTATCCTGTCTCTTAGACAATCTAATCTTAGATGAGATTAGATTTCACCTGACAGTTTGCCAAATGTTCTTTATTGAGCAAAGAAGTGGGAAAATGAAAGAAAGTTTCTCCAATTATAAAACACACTCACACATGGACCGAATGTTTAATTCCTTATTAATAATCATTCCATCATTGTTCTTGATCTAGCAGGAATTCATGAGAGATGTTAAAACGTAGGCAAAGGGAAGGATGCACAACTATCACATACCCCACCCCAGTGGGGGTCAGGTCCTCAGCTGGGGTAAATTGGCATAATTTTATTGACTTCGGTCAACCTACACCAATTTACATCAGTTTAAGATGTAGCTCTAAGCGCTGGAGTTCTCTTGTCAGAATCTAAGACAAAACTGAGTCACACAGAATAACAATCCACATGAGGAAAAGTTACCCAAAGACCAAGCTTACGTAAATTTACCTTATGATAAGGCTGCACGATCCTATATTAAAAAGGCGTGGGGCAGCTACAAACATGGGTACAGATTGGGGCCCAGACATCTGCGCTTTTGGGGTTAGATGGGAAGAAGTTGTTGTTGTCACTGACAATCAGTACCCCTCTTTCATAAAACCCACTTGGTCTTTTGATCTTCATGAATTAGCACGTGGGTCACGCTGTATTGATTTGTAGCGATTATTTTGGAAATATTTGTACATTTTGTTTTCAGAAAGATCTCTTCAGGAACAGGATTTCTGGAGTTTTCCCATCCTTGTTTCTCTTCACAATCAGGTGATCAGCACTGTCCCCAGAACCTGGGGAGTGATCCCTTTCTGCAGTACTTCAGTGAATACTTTATCCAAAATAAAGTGAAGAGCTGTAAGAGAAAGTTTTATATAAATCTGCAACACAGTTCTTTGCCAGGATTCAGGTCAGATACAGTATGAATTTCTCTTGTAATTGCATTAGGGCTTGTTTCATACTTCTGCCTGATCTGAGGACAGCATATTAAGGGACAATCCATTGGTTAAGTGATTAAACTTAATTTGGTTGAATCTGCTTCCTAATGAATACAAAACAATTAAGCAGTTTAACACCCAGACACATACACAAATGTATTGTTTGTGCAACAGCAGGCACACAACTGGGGCTCCACCACCAGAAAACTTGCCCCATCTTTTTCTCTCAAGTTACTGCTCTTCCTGTACACAAGTTTCTTGCAACACTTTGTGAACAATCAGTTTCATTGATCCCCCTCTCTGTAATCAGTCAGTTTTCGCTGTCTCTGTAAGTCTTTCACACACAGCAAAAGGGAACAGAAAAACATTTTTTTTTTAAATATGAATGTGACCGTGAAACCACAAAAGTTGGCAAACTACTTGTAACTCAGTTTTTGAAACTGACCAGATGTCAAGATGATCACGTGCAGTGCTTCTTTACAAATAATAAAATTATGTTTGACAACTTGACATTTTAATTCTTAAAATCCAATTAAATTGTCAGGAGATTCAATTACTGAATATCTTGGATCAGGAACTTCTGTCTTAGTGCCCTTACTTCATCCCACTTCTGTTTTCTCATTCTTTTTGTTAACAGAATTGGATAACTCATTAAGGGTCTTGTTATCCTTAGCATTATTAAATTTTGTCTTCATCATCATCAGTGACATTTCTGTCCACCACCATCACCAAATACATCATTTAGCTCAAAATTACTCACAATCTCTCTCGAACAATTGAGTATAATCAGTTCCTACTGCAGACTTTTACACATGTTCTAAATTTCTTCCACTGCTTAATTATTATTTTGCATGGCAATCTTCGGTATATGCAGACTTATTAGAAAATGTAATTGGTGTGATCAGCTCTATTGCCAAGGAGGGTCAGGTGGGATTAAGTAGACTGGCCTGCGGCAATTGATCAAGCCCACAAAAGCAGTAAATGGGAAAATGTTTTCATTTTGTAGCTTTTATAATTTTATGGTCTTCAATCACGAATTTATCACAGACAATTGCACAGGACTAATGATGGTGGGACATTATATATTAATGGGGCAGATATTTTTAATGCTGATTTGCAAAGTGCGAATAAGACCAGCCTGTTGTTGAGGAGGCTGAGGCAACAGGTCATGCAAGCTTGCTGATCTGCAGTGTAGCTCTGTGTCATACGTTATTTTACAGAAAATGGTATCTCCTCCTTTGTAGCAAAGGAGAAGTCAAACACCATAACCCAGGGAAGAAATAAATCAGCTGCCAGGGGACTTTGTTAACTGAACACATAGAAAGGACTACATAACTGATACAATCCCTGCTTCACTGTGCCCACGTGCACTAGGGCAAGGAGTCTTGTGGCAGGAGTCCCATAGTAATGACAGTCTGGTTACAATCATGCCACAGACAAAGGAAAGGACTCAGCCATTGGTGGGGGCTATTCCACTATGGGCTTGTCTACACCTGAAAGGCTACAACAGCACAGTTGCAGCACGGCAGCTGCACCACGGTAGCACTTAAATGTAGACACCACCTATGTGACAGAAGGGGTTCTCCCATTGGTGTAAGTAATCTACCTCCCTTAGAGCCAGTAGCTTGGTCGTCGGAAGAATTCTTCAGTCAGCCTAGCACTTTCTACACTGAGGGTTTGGTCGGCTTAACTATGCCGCTTGGGGAGTGGATTTATTACACCCTAAGCACAAAGCTGGGACAACTTAAATTTTTAGTGGAGACCAGGCCTAAGACTAACAATCAGAACAGCAAAGGTGCTGGTAGAACAAGCAGGTAGAGGCCATGAGTATAGTGGAAAAGTGAGAGTCCTGTAATTTTTCAGCATTAAAGCCTTAGTATTTTCACTTGGAGCAAGGGCACCAAATCCCTAAAGAGTTAGGACACAAATATATGATTATGTTCAGCTCCTTCGTACTCCTTATCCTGAAAGTCTTTCCAAAACTTTCTGGATTAATTTAAGAAAGTACTGGTACCCTTTTTGACCTGAGCAGCTAATCAAAAATGTGGGATTGTGTAGGCCATTCCAGTTGTAAGGAGACATTAAAGATGGAGCCAGGTATAATTGATGCAGTCTTGTTTATTTACAAAGAATGTATAAAGTTCTGTTTCCCCTGAACTCAGGAGGAACCAAACAACCAGAGGCTGTTTCCTTGCTGACAGCCCCAAGCCTCTCTTAGGGCTTGGCTACACTTGCAAGTTACAGTGCAGTAAAGGAGCCCCGGGCACCCTAGCTCACTCCCCATCCACACTGGCAAGGCACGTAGAGCGCTCTGTCTCCGTGGCTACAGCGCTGCTGGTACTGCACCTCAGCGACTGGAATAACGTTTGCTGCGCCACCGCTGGAGCGCCGCGGCCTCACTGTGGACACCCTGGTCTGTTAGTGGGCTCTGATCGGCCTCCAGAAGTGTCCCACAATGCCTGTGCTAGCCACTCTGGTCATCACTTTGAACTCTACTGCCCTGCCCTCAGGTGACCAACCGTCAGACCCACCATTTAAATTCTCTGGGAATTTTGAAAATCCCCTTCCTGTTTGCTCAGCCAGGAGTGGAGTACTCTCAGCGAATCTTTCCAGGTGACCATGCCTCCACGCGCCAGGCGATCCCCAGTATGGAGCAATGGCGAGGCGCTAGACCTCATCAGTGTTTCCGGGGAGGAAGCTGTCCAGTCCCAGCTGCGCTCCAGCTGTAGGAATTACGATACCTTCGGGCAGATATCAAGGGGTATGATGGAAAGGGGCCATGACTGCAGTGCAGGGTTAAAGTGAAGGAGCTGCAGAATGCCTAGAGCAAAGCCCGCGAGGCAAAAAGCCGCTCCGGTGCTGCCCCTGCAACCTGCCGTTTCTACAAAGAGCTGGATGTGATACTTGGGGCCGACCCCACCTCCACTCCGAGGACCACCATGGACACTTCAAAGCCCAGTTCAACAAGGCAAGAGGAGGAGGAGGAGCAGCAAAGCGGGAGCGAGGGTGCTCCGGCGGAGGAAGACACCCCGGAATCCCTAGATGCATGCAGCCAGGAGCTGTTCTCAAGCCAGGAGGAAGGTAGCCAGTCTCCGTGGCCGGTGCTTGGGGGAAGGACAAACACCAGAGGAGGCTCCCGGTAAGCGGCTTTTATTTTGGGAATGAAGTTATTCGGTGCAGGCTCTTGGGGTGAGGAGGGTTAGAGCTGCATGCATGCCTAGGTGCGGAATAGGTCATTGACGTGCTCTCTCACATCACGGTAATCGACCTCAGTGATCTCTTCAAAGGTCTCAGCCAGAACTTGGGCAATGCGCTTGCGCAGGTTTTTCGGAAGAGCCACTGTTGTCCTCGTCCCAGTAAGGCTAACTTGTCCACGCCACTGTGCCGTGAGGGGTGGGAGGACCATTGCTGCTCACAGGCAAGCTGCATATGGGCCAGGGCGGAAGCCGCATTGTACTAGAAGACCCTCCCTTGCTTCCCTCAGCAGTGAGATAGTTTCCAGGATGAACTGCTGTGGAAAATGTGGGGACAGTGTTCAGTATCGGGGCCCCCTGCTACTGTTGGCTCTCCCCAAGGCACAGAAACCAAGAGGACAGTACAGCTGTGAAACCATCAGTCACGCTTGACCCTGTGCTTACTCACCATTTTGGGGCTCCTGTGGGTTATGTGCACTCGCTTTGGGATGGGCAAATTATGCTATTGTGTAGACTGTGCTTGCCCTCAAGTATGGGGGAATCATTTCTCTGTCTGGTGTTAACAATGCTGCCTCTGTTAAGAGTTGCATTTTGCCTTTACAGATGCAACCTTAAGATCTCAGCCGTCCGTGTTATCACCGGCCGAAAGACTCCAAAGAATCAGAAAGAGGCCACGTAGAAGCAAGGAAGACATATTGTATGAAGTAATGCAGCATTCAAGTAACGAATATAGAGAAGTGCAGGAGTGGCGAGAGAATGAAAGGAGGATCCGCCAGCAGAATGAGGAGCGCCGGCACAAAAGTGCGGTGCTCCGGCAGGAAAGCACAGATCGGCTGATTAGCATAATGGAGCACCAAGCGGACTCGATCCAGGCACTTGTAGCCATGCAGGCGGAGCACTACCGTGCCCAACCCCCCCCCCCCCGCCGCCCTTGTCCCAAAACTCTTTCCCTTGTGCCCCCATGTCACCTCCAACCCACTTTCCCCAACATCCAGGTTCTTACCACCACTAGTTGCCTCCAACACCTGTAGCTTCACCACGCAATCCTGAAAACTATGACCCTTACCCACTGCTCTCAACCCCCATCACCATGCAGTATAGCCATCCTGAAGTGCAGCACTCATTGCACAGCACTCCAGACAGGAAGACTAAGTATGATAACAGGACATACGCAAATCTGTGATTGTACCATTCCCCTCCCCACCCCACCCTCTTGCCCTTTCTATTTCCCAAGCAGTTGTGGTTTTTTTCAATAAATGAATTTTCTTTTCAATAAATGGATTTTTTGGCTTTGAAAACATTATTTATTATTGCATAAAGTAAAAGATACCTTAGCCCCGGAAAGAAAGAGGCACTGCAAGTCAGCGTAGCAAACGCAGATTCCTCTTAACTTTGGAACCACTGCACTTCACTCCTGTGCAGGGCACCAGACATTTTTGTTGGCTTTCAGCCTCAAATTTCTCCCTCAAGGCATCCCTAATCCTTGCAGCCCTGCACTGGGCCCCTCTAATAGCCCTGCTCTCTGGCTGTTCAAATTCAGCCTCCAGGTGTTGAACCTCCGAGTTCCATGCCTGAGTGAATCTTTCACCCTTCCCTTCACAAATGTTATGGAGGGTACAGCACGCGGATATAACCGCCGGGATGCTGTCATCTGCCAGGTCCAGCTTCCCATACAAAGAGCATCAGCGAAACAGCCAAAAGCACACTCCACAGTCATTCTGCACCAGCTCAGCCTGTTGTTGAACTGCTCCTTGCTGCTGTCAAGGCTCCCTGTGTAGGGTTTTATGAGCCACGGCATTAAAGGGTAAGTGGGGTCTCCAAGGATCACAATGGGCATTTCGACTTCCCCTATGGTGATCTTCTGATCTGGGGAAAAAGTCCTGGCTTGCAGCTTCCTGAGCAGGCCAGTGTTCCGAAAGAGGCGTGCATCATGCACCTTTCCGGGCCAGCCTGCCTTAATGTCCGTGAAATGCCCACGATGATCCACAAGCACCTGGAAAGCCATAGAGAAATACCCCTTCCAATTAACGTACTCAGAGGCTAGGTGGACTGGTGCCGGAATTGGAATATGTGTGCCATCTATCGCCCCTCCGCAGTTAGGGAAACCCATTTGTGCAAAGCCATCCACAATGTCATGCACGTTACCCAGAGTCACGGTTCTTCTGAGCAGGATGTGATTAATGGCCCTGAAAACTTGCATCAACATGATTGCAAAGGTCAACTTCCCCACTCCAAACTGGTTAGCGACCGATCTGTAGCTGTCTGGAGTTGCCAGCTTCCAGATTGCAATAACCACCCATTTCTCCACCGTCAGAGCAGCTCTCAATCTTGTGTCCTTGCGTCGCAGGGTGGGGGCGAGCTCCTCACACAGTCCCGTGAGACTCGTCAGCATATTCCTCAGCAATTTGGGCTCCATTCCCACAGACCGAAAGGGAAGACAGAGACCGCAGTACAAAAAACGTTGAAAGATGGCGCCAAATGTGGATGGAAGCATAGGGATTACTGGGATGCGAAACGATGCATCATGGGGCGTTGGGACAGGATCCAGAATGCCCCGCACCCCCTGCCCCCTTCCCACAAGCCACAGTGCCAGAATGGGAAGAGGTGCTCTGTGGGATAGCTGCCCACAATGCACTGCTCCCAATGCCACTGCAAGTGTCACAAATGTGGCCACGCCAGTGCGCTTGTTCCTGTCAGTGTGGATAGACTGCTGAGCTTTCCCTACTGTGCTCTCCGAAGCTGGGTTTAACTCAAAGCGCTCTACATCTGCAAGTGTCGCCACGCCCTTACCCAGCACCAGATACCAAACCTGCCTCTAAACCTCCCCCAGGCTCTGTCTATAGCTTCCTTCTCCTGTTGTGCTAGTTTCTCTGTGCTGCCTCTCTTGCTTCTCTCCCATTCACACTTCTACCCAAAACAAAACCCAGCCACACTCTCCACCCACACAGTTGAAATTCCTGAGTGACCTTCTGACCTGCCTTTGTTCAGCAGAGACAAGGTGGGTGAGGTAATATCTTTTATCAGACCACTTCTGTTGGTGAGAAAGACAAGCTTTTGAACTTACACAGAGTTCTTCTTCCGGTCTGGGAAAGGTACTTTTGTGTTTTTTTTGTTTGTTTTGGGCAGTAGCATGTATCTATGCTTTCATCCGGAGATTGCTATTGACTCTTATATTTAAACTGAATGAAGAGTGGCTGTTACATTCAACAGTTTCAAAGAGGTTTAACACAATCTATAAAATACCACAGCAACTTTAGGCTATGTCTACACAGCAAAACCAGCCGACTTGGCTCACAGTGCTCGGGCTGTGGGGCTGTTTCATTCCTATGTAGACTACGGGGCTTTGTCTGGAGCCTGAGCCCTGGGATCCTCCCACCCTGCAGGTCCTAGAACCATGCTCCAGCCCCAGCCCGAAAGTCGATATAGCAATAAAACAGCCTCACAGCTTAAGCACTGTAAGCCCAAGTCGGCTGGCACAGACCAGCCATGGTTTTTCTTTGCTGTGTAGATATACCCACAGATAAGATTCTAAATGAACTGAAGTTATATGCACCTCCTTCCTATTCACTCACACTGTTATGAAAATGGTCCCTATCCCCCCCTGCAATGTCATAAACAATTTTCATAGTTTACTTGTTAACATTTCCAGAATTTCCTAACTTTGGTGTACACACTGAAACCATTAGGTGGTTTCCTTTGGGTTCAAAATTGTACAAAGAGATATTCATGAAATGTTTATGAGTAAATGGATTGATATCATAAGTATTATGGTAGAGAGGCCTTGGGATTAGAGTTGTGCTTGGTTTCAACATGAAGGTAGCCATGGTGTTTGCCCCAATATACAACCTTGCAAAAATATAAATTTCTTTTCCATTGTGAGGTGAGAGCGACTGCTGAACATAAATTTCCATGCAAACAGCAATTTAAAGAGATAAAGTTAAATCCTAATGATACATCTGGTAATTTTTTATTATTATTTATTTAAATGTACACTTATATGAAATGCACATCAATGCACTATGAAATGAAGGAATTACCAATTTCCAGCATGAATTACTTGATAAAGGTCACTGCATTCAATGCAGAATTGTTGAATAAATCAGCAATGCTACACTGATTAATTACAAAGGTAGTTTAAAAAGGAAACCTGCAGTGTTTTACACTGAAATAACCTTACAATTGCTTCGCAAGTTGCTAATGGACAACGTAAGTAAACATAACACCTGTAACAACTGACTGCAGGAGATCATTAATGTATCTGAAAACCATATTTTAAGACTACTTCAATTTTTCTTACTAATCAACTGTCCAGTGAAAGCCCACTTGCCATTAGAGTATTTCAAAAATCAATCATAACACTACCTAGATCCTAGAGTGCATTTTTTATCAGTAGATCTCAAAGCACTTTACAAAGGAGGTCAGTATCATTATTGTACAGATGGGAAAACTGAGAAAGAGGTGAAGTGTCTTCCCCAGAGACATCCAGCAGGCCAGTGGGAGAGCTGGGAATAGCATCCAGGTTTCTTGAGTCCCAGTGCAGTGCTCTGTCCTCTAAGTCACACTGCCTCCCTGTGGGCTTTTGCATAGTTTTTCAAAGTACTACCTCCTTCAAACAAACACTAAAAAACATATTGTAAAGATTGATTCTTCATCAGAGCCAAAAAGAACCAAAAGCTTTTCCCTAGTGAAATTAATAATGCTTTGGAAAAGAAAGAGAGAGAGAGAGAGAGAGAGAGAGCAGCTTTCCTACTGATATTATTATTATTATAATTGTAAGCAGAGTCAGGATGGGCTCCACCCTGACATCTGGTGGTGAGGTGTGGCAAGTAGTGGAAAAGAACTTCAGGGGCTGATCTCAATTTGCATAGGCACACCCACCCCGCCTAGAATGAGGCCATAACTGCCCAAATGGTCACTTTGGCTGTTGTGGGATCCCCAGTGTCTTTGTTATTGGGGCGGAAGAGTAAATTGTTATTACCCTGATTATGGGAACTGTGCTTGGAACTGTACTTGGCCTTTTGTTATGATGGAGGGACTCACCATCAACTGAGTAGCACTCGCTAGGCAAGGGACATGGATTCCAAAGCTCTGTGAAGGGAGAGAGACTTGAGACAGGTATTAGTACCTGCTGGTGTGGGCCCCTTTGTGGGGGCCTGAAGCACCAATTGCACCTCTGTCTCTCCACGGTGGAATGTCAGAGCTAATTTTGGGTCTATTAAGAGTCTTGCTACAGGTACTGTGCTGCATTCACTTTGGCCTTATGGTGCACCAGCACTAAGGCCCCCACTACTAAGAGCTGAGATCACTGAGAGCTGAAATCACTGAGCACTGTGTCAAGTAGTGGGGAGCTGGAAGATCTAGAGTGCAGTGGTGCTGTTCGTGAGACGGCGAGCTGTGCAGAGTGGAGCCGTTCGTGAGACAGCGGCGTGTTCGTGAGACGGCGAGCTGAGCAGAGCTGTTCGTGGGACGGCGAGCTGTGCAGAGTGGAGCCGGTCGTGGTGGAGCGGAGCCGTTCCTGAGACAGCAGTGTGTTCGTGAGATGGCGAGCTGAGCAGAGCTGTTCATGAGACGGCGAGCTGTGCAGAGCGGAGCCGGTCGTGGTGGAGCAGAGCCGTTCGTGAGACAGCGTAGCAGAGCAGAGCCCTGTGGGGCAGTCAGCTTCAGGACACGTAAGGTACCCCTTACCTCTTTTCCCCACGCACAGGCACATTTTAGCCAGACTGGGGAGTAACACTCTGCAGATGAACTTTTGAACTCTGGGGCTGGACTTTTTGGATTTTGGGTGATTTGAGGATTGCTGGACTCAAGAGACGTTTGGGTTCTGGGACTCAAGAACCCGAGGGAAAGGATGTGGCCCAATTTTCTGGGGTGGGTCTTTGCTCATGGTTTGGTTAATGAACACTAGTTGTGGTGTTTCCCCAATTTAATGCTGATGTCGTTTACCTCATGTTACTAAAGATTCTCTGCTACACCAAGACTCTGTGCTTGCGAGAGGGGAAGTATTGCCTCTTTGAGGCACCCAGGGGGTGTGTAAGATTTTCCCAGGTCACTGGGTGGGGGCTCGAGCCAGTTTTGTATTTGCTTTGATGAGAGGGAACCCCTGTGTACTGAACCCGGCCCTTGCTGCTATCAACTTGGCCTGGCAGAAGGGTTACATAATTAACAAACATTTGTATAGCTGCAGAACACTACATGGTGCTTTGCAAAGTTGCAAAGGAGACAGTCCCTGATCTGAAGAATTTACCATCGAAATGAAACAATCACGGAACATGGAGATACCATGTTATCTTAATTCGCTGGATCAGCTACTAAACCCACTTTGACAGTCGTATTAAAAACTATCACTAAAACAATGGAAATTACTATATAGTAGATAATGTGTATGCCTTATGAAGAATGCAGGAAAACTTCACCTACCTAATTTTTTTAACTCACCTACCTAAATTTAACCTACAATAAATACAGGCAAGATTATGCCCACTTTACTCACCTTGAGAAGTACCTAATTCATCCAGCAAGCACTAAGCCTCCAGTATGTTTGAAATCTAAAAACAACTCAGTACTATTAACTAAATAGATTCCCTCCCCCCCCCCCCCCCAAAAAAAAATCTACACTCTCTCCATACTCATTACTGCACTAACAACTCCCCCTCCCTAGGGAATAACCTGAACAAACAGTAGTCTTGTGAACAAGACTGTATTAAGTAGCAATGAGACTTGGAAATTTAAAGTTATGAGATAAAGAGGGGTGGGGGACAGGAACAAACAGGAGGGCTAACTAAGATTAGTTATCCAAAGGGAGTACAGTAACCCAGGAGGTGCTATACCCATCAGTGGGAATAAGCAGGGGACATCTTGAAGAAGAACTGTGTGGACCTTATCTTTTGCAGAGATAATTTTGTGTGTTTTTTTTTAAGTTATATACTGTATTCTACTACAAGTTAACTGTGTATAAAAATGAGAGTAGGCTTCAGCTTATGTCTAAAGGAATATGATAATTCACTATGTAAAACATTAAACGACTCTTCCTGAGGTGAGAAATGATTAAAATGCTAATAAACCTAAGTACAAGAAAGCATGTTTACTCAAACAATTCAGAGGGGTAGACATATCTTTTGAAGCTATAAAGGGTTATACCAGTTGAAGAGAAATATTTATGTGAAATACTCCCTCCATTACCATTAATTATTATTATTATGGTATATTAATAATCATTATTTGCATTACAATAGCACATAGATGTCTCAGTCAGGTATTGCGACCTTATCATGCTAGGAACCATACAGGTAAAATAACAAAATGATTATTACTTTTCTAAACGTGGACAAGGCTTATACAACGGTTATAGTAACACAGTGACAGTGTAAAAGTTGCCCATATGTATATTTGCATCCTAGTTTAACAGCTGACATAATGTCTGAATTTGCTAATGATGGCAAATAAAGACCTATAAGAAAGAGTTGATTGTGTAAGCAGAGTCAGGATGAACTCTATCCTGACGTCTGGTGGCGAGTCATGGTGGGTTGTGGAAAAGAACTTCAGGGGCTGATCTTATTTGCATAGGCACACCCACCCTGCCTAGATGGTCACTTTGGCTGCTGTAGGAGCCCCAGTTTCTCTGTTATTGGGGCAGGAATAAACTGTTATTATCCTGATTATGTGAATCAAGGAGAGTGGAACTGTACTCGGCCTTTTGTTATGATGGAGGGACTCACCATCAACTAAGCAGCACTCACTAGGCAAGGATCATGGGTTCCAAAACCGAGTGAAGAGAGAGAGGCTGGGGACAGGTATTAATACTTGGTGGCACAGGCCCCCTGGTGAGGGTATTACATGCTAATTGCACTTCCTCCTCTCTCCACAGTGGAATATCAGAGCTAATTTTGATTCCATTAGGAGTCAAGTTACAGACTGCTGAGCTAAATTCACTTTGGGCTAATGGTGCACCAGCACTGAGGCTCCCCTACTACAAGCTGAAATCACAAAAGAACTAAACTTACTAAGGGCTGAAATCACTGACTGTTGTGTTAAGTAGCGGGGGAGCCTGAAAGATATATGGTGGAGCAGTTTGCGGGACGGTGAGCAGAGTGGCTGGCAGAGCAGAGCATTGCAGTTTGTGGGATGGCGAGCAGAGCAGAGCAGTTGTCGGATGCCTGGAGCAGCTCATGGGGTGGCTGGCAGAGCGGAGCCCCATGGAGAGGTGGGGCCATCAGCTTTGGACCATGTAAGGTGCCCCTTAACATCCCCTCTCCCATCTCCACCCAGGTTGGGAGGTAAAACTCTGCAGATAAACTTTTGAACTCTGGGGCTGCCCTGACCAGGGACAGAGACTTCTGGGTCGTTGGACTTTTGGGACTTTGGGTTGCTGGACTCAAGAACCAATTTGCTTGGGGTGGGTTTTTTGCTCATGAGTTGTGTTATGAATCCTGTTGGTGGTGTTTTCCCAACATAATGCCACATTGTTTCTCTTTGTTATTAAAAGGCTTTTTGCTACACTCAGACGATGTGCTTGTGAGAGGGGAAGTATTGCCTCTTGGAGGCGCCCAGCGGGGGTGGTATATATTTGTCCCAGGTCACTGGGTGGGGGCTCGAGCCGGTTTTGCGTTGTGTTCATAGAATCATAGAATATCAGGGTTGGAAGGGACCTCAAGAGGTCATCTAGTCCAACCCCCTGCTCAAAGCAGGACCGATCCCCAATTAAATCATCCCAGCCAGGGCTTTGTCAAGCCTGACCTTAAAAACTTCTAAGGAAGGAGATTCCACCACCTCCCTAGGTAACACATTCCAGTGTTTCACCACCCTCCTAATGAAAAAGTTTTTCCTAATATCCAACCTAAATATCCCCCACTGCAACTTGAGACCATTACTCCTTGTTCCGTCATCTGCTATTGTGTTATAGTGTTATTGGAATGGAACCCCTAGATACTGAACCCTTGTTGCTGCCAACTCTGATGGGCAGAAGGGTTACAATTGTATATGGTGGACTCACCATTGCTTACTGACACCCTATCAAGAGGCAGGAAAATATAAGTAGGCAGCACAAGTCACAGTTCTGGAAAGCTCTGCATGGACTGAGAAATTTCCAAATTTCATCTGTCATCTAAGAACCAAAGCTACAACACTTAACCTTTGCAATTAATACTCAGAGCCTATACTCAATCAGTCTCACAAGAGTAGAACTTCAAATGTTTGTATTTGTCTCCCTCTGTTCTCTATATTATTTAGAAATGAGTATTATTTGGATTTGACCGTTAATATTGTGGAACATGTGATGAATGATATCTAAGAGACAAAAAACACTGTATCTTGGGGGAGGACCAGAATACAATTTGTTTTATTCAGTCCAAGTAACTTAACACAGTTAACAAAGAAGAGGCTCAAGAGATGCCTTAGTCTGTCTATAAGGGTGCCAGAGTTGGCAGACACAGAGTCCATGCTGGCACGGGGGCTGACTTGTAATTTTTCCAGTGGGTGCTCCGCCCCTTTTCCGAAGGCCCTGCCTTGCCTCTTCCTGCCCCCACTCCGCCCCTCCCTGAAACCATGCTCTCACTCCACCTCGTCCTGCTCCCTCTCCACGCCCCGCCCCCCGACACTGAGCACCTCAAGCCCGCCGAGCAGCTGATCAGTGGCCACACTGAACAGCTGTGGCTGGTGGGTGCTGACTGAGCATCCCCTATTTTTTTTTCCATGGGTGCTTGAGTCCTGGAGCACCCACAGAACCAGCTCACTGTATATGTTGGTATACAGTGAGCCCTTTGACGTACCAGGGCATGGTTAGCTACTGCTACAGGTTCGAAGTGTAAACACAAACTAAAACAAGACATGCACAGGATGAAGCAAAACTGGAAAATATAGACATTTTTTGACTCCGACTCATAGTTTAGCTCACATCTAGTCCACTGAGCACCTGGGCTGGGATTTGAAAGCTGCCTGAGGCATTGGGACACCCAAAAGCCACACTGGGAGCCTATATAAGAGTTGTTTCCATGTTTTTAAGACATTCTGGGCACAGAAAAATAGACTCTGTTCTGTGCCACTGAACATTTTCCTAAAACCCTCTCCACTACCAAGCCTATTAGCATTGGCAACTATTAATCTTACAAATGATTAAACCATTACCTCTTGAAGAACCCTCTTCATTTTCAGCAGTAATGTCTTTACAGCTGTGCAATCCTGCATCATCAGTCGGAAGGGCAAAGATTCCATGCCTCCACCTTCTTCCAGGCCTGCAAAAGGCCACTCCACAGCGGGACTGCTGGCCACCTGGCTGACACGAGGACACCTAGCTTCTCCTTGGTCCACCTCCTTTGACAACTTCAGAGAGAGGTTCCTGAAATGAAAACAATATAAACAAAATTTGGCTCTGTGGTACTTTTTAGGCTCTCTCCCTTTATGAATATTTGGAGTGAAAGGTTGCTAACGCTGAGCTTTCACTCTCTCTGTTTATAGCGCATATGATGAAGAGTTTATGAATAAACACAACCAACTTTTTGGAGAGTAAATCGACTAGCCTTTTTAAGGACCCATTGCCTGAGGATCTAGCCATCACCATGTACATTTAGGTAAACTTCAGTTCATTCTACAATTGAAACCAAGCTCTCCTCCATGTATCACAAATAAAGCCACTTTCTTACAATGTTAAGTGTAAGTGGGATTTCACTTCTAGGAATTAACTTGCTGGGGATACAGCAAAATGGGGTAAAATGTATGCTCAAATTAAAGGGATGGGCATAAGTTTATGATTAAATTGGCTACATGCAATGAATTGCATTGTCTTGTTCATTATATTAGTTTTCCATATGGCTATAATGTAGAATTTAGCCCAACCCTTAAGGAAATTAATGAGGAGCAAAACAAAAGGGAATAGTTCCCTTTAGAGTTGATCCAGTGTCATAATTATGTTTATCTTATGACATTGTTTGGAAACTGCAGTTTGAATAAAGAATGAGCAATCTGCAGTTGTTAATTATCTCCATAGCTTGTGTAAGAAGAACATGTGAGAGCATGTGAGAAAGGGTCTATCTAGAACCACTGAAATCAACAGAAAAACTCCCATTGGACTTCAATGGCCTTTAGATCAGGCCCTGAGGCAGCAAAAGAATACCATTATGTTTACTGGTTTCAGAGTAGCAGCCGTGTTAGTCTGTATCCGCAAAAAGAAAAGGAGTACTTAAATTTGTTAGTCTCTAAGGTGCCACAAGTACTCCTTTTCTTATTATGTTAACCTGAAATCCTATCCCAGACCCATACTATCTGATCTTGGAACAGAGCATCAGACCAAGACATGACTCCCACAGAGATGATGACAGTTCTGAGTTCTAAATACAACGTACACTCTGAGAAAAAGCTCTAGCAATCATAAAATGATTTGAAAACAGATTATCTGGCAATTTAGTGAAATGGCAAAATAAGTAAATGCATTATGAACACTTCTGTCCTCAAAAACTTTTTGTAACCTTCATGCTGTGCCTTTTTTACCTGGGACCAATGGGAAACAGGAAGAGAATGTTAAATGAAGCACAAACACCAGAAAGTAGTAGTAGTTTGCTATATTGGTACATTAATTAATTATTAAATTACAAAAGGGTTTCAATGGAATTACTTGTCATAGCCATACTATTATCAAAAGAATGTACTATAATTAAAGATGTTAGTGTAAGTGGCAATGGAAATAATGATTACTGTCCATTTAAAATACAGTTCAAATTTTCTGGTCCATTTGAAATTTTTATAAGCAACACAAAATTTAGTGGTGTTTGATTCTGAGTTTTTAGGGTTTAGTATTCAATGATAAAGCAAGAAAGGTAACAATCTTCCCTATACATTTTGCTTTAAAGTTAACTTTGGTTCCACAAGAACAAGCATGCAAAAAAAAAAAAAGAGATTAATGTTTGTTTGTTTTTCTGGATAAACAATTTCCACTGCCACCCTAAACAAATGGAAAATGCTATTATCTGGACAATCTCTTATGGATGGCTCATTAAGAAGTTATGAAATATGTAATGTGCACTTGGGACAATATGAACTTGAGAAATGCACCAAAGAAGTCACTGAGATACTATGCATAGAACAAATGCTCATGATGGACAATGGAAATAAAATTTTCTAAGCCTGGCTTCTTAAGAATATCACTTGGGAATCAAATAATTTTGTTTTTCATTATAAAATATATTGAAACCTACATTTTGAGTGGAATTTTTTTGTGATTCAAATGATAATCTGGGATGGATATAGTAAAGGTGTGTGAGAGCCAAGAATATTATGTAGCTGCTGATTCATGGCCTTTATTAAAGCAGTCTCAGGTATAAATCATGGAAGGAAAAGGAGACAAACTTTCACTGAAGCATTAGTTACATGAGAATTCACTTTTTCTCTTAAATGTTTATTTTAAAACATTCTCATATTATGGGAATCTATATCTGAATGAGTTTAATGAAACTGACAAACACACTGTTTGACTGAAGTAAGATGAAACAGAACAATCTCTCCCCACCCACCCCCAATTTCCTGGCCAATGACTGCAGGTTGGCAAATGAAATTGCACTAGAATGTCAGCAGTCAAGAAACTAAGAATGGAACCAGAATTTCACTCCAGCTATCACTCTAGAGGGGGCGGTCATGTTGCAGACAGAACGTACCTACAGTGAGAAAGAACAGCAGCCAAGGGAGTCTTTAATAGTATGCCCGCATTAGTAAGGACAGTTTTTTATCTCCCCCAGTGCCTCTACATCAGCAGCAGTGTTCTACTTCACTTGTGGGCACAAAAATTATCACCACCACTGTAGTACCATTATTCCAAAAAAGATATTTCTTATTAAAAGCATCGTTGTGGCACATGTATGAAGTGGAGGTGTGCTGGGAAATAAAATAAATTTGACTTGGATCAAAACCCACTGAAGTTAACAGAAGACTTTTCATTGGCTTCATTCAACTTTCTTTGGTTGCCACTGAAAGGTCAATATTTACTGGTAATTGCCTCAGAGCAATCGCTGAGAGACTAGCGATGCCTGCGATACTTGGAATAGGAAATACCTCCACAATGTTAGAAAATTTATGAGGTGTCTAGCACAACTGCTAGTGCGACTTTTGTTTGCTGCAGAGGAAGATTTCCAAAAAAATGATTTTTCACCAAGTACATCATTACTAATGTATAATTATTCTGTTACGCCATTATGTAATATAATGTAATTTATCACATAACAACACTAAAGATTTAGCACAAAAAGGCTCTTGCTTGAATTTGTTGTATTCCCTAACTAGTAAAACCCCCCACTGAGTTTGGTGTTGTGTTTCAACATTCTCAAAATTAAATGTTTCAGTAAACCCATTTCAACATTTCCAAATTGAAGTATTTCAAAATTTCCATTCCACAAATATTTTGAGATTTTTGACTTTTCATCCTCATTCAGTACGATCAGAAATTTTGAAATGTTGGAATTGCCTGCAGGATAGAAATTCTATTTTTCAACAGTCACCGTACAGGGCAATTTCCATGATTGAGCTTGAGCACCCACTCTAGGCTCCAGGGTCCTCAGATGTTATCTCTCATAAGTGCAAACATGAATCTCTCTTCTTTCTGACCAGAGTTTTTTCCAGGCTGTGCACTTCCCTGCCGTACACTGCGAGTTCCCAGAAAGTCAGGCTACCTAAGCAGGCCTGCTTTGCTTTCTCTTCAAAGGCTATCAACAGTGTTATTGCCCACAGGCATAAGGTACCACACAGCTCTTATTGTGAAAGCATTACAGCAAAAACATATTAAAACAATAAAAGAACCTACATTCATGCTAATAAGCTTACCAGAGATCACCTCCCAACTCCAACAAGGGCTCGGGCAGGTGGTCAGTCCTTCAAACCACAAGGGATTTTTCTGTGGTTATAAGTTTATAACAGCTTTTAGCTCTGAAAAGGCACACCCATGAGTCTCCTTTATAGAGTTCGGGTCTTTGAACTTTGGGAACAGGTAATCAGCATACAGTCACCTTCACTTCAGGGCATAGCTTCAAAGGACTGGGTTTTTGCATAAAAGAAGGCAAGGGGGCATTTGCATTCATCTCACTCTAGATATTTCCCAGGAAATACATGTCACAGGTTTTGTCCCAAAATGTTATTCTTGTCTGCCACATTATTCAATATGATCCTTTGATCACCCAGGCCCACAAAAATGTATAACCTTCACATTTAATACAATGGACTCCAAAGATACTTAAACTTAATTCAGTAATATCTCCCAAAGATTGTTCAGGAAATTACCATATCCGTCACACCACCAACCTCCAGAGCAGCTGTAAAATCTGGAAATTCAACAAGAGTGCTTCATATCAAAATCATTGATTTGGGGGAACAAGCACTGCCACCTCTTAATTGATTTTAAAGAGCAAAAGAGTGAGAAACTGGACACAGAGGTTAATTATCTATCTAATTGCTTTGCAAACAAGGAGCAAAGAGGAAACAATTTACAATGATTCTGTTTACATCTAGATTTCATTTGTGTCTTAACTCCTTTTTTTTTTTTTCTTTGACAACCTGACAGATTTCAATGGGATTTAGGCATCAAGGGCCTTTGGAAAATCCAAGTAGGTCCCTATCTGGAACTTTACATGCCTAAATACCTTTAAAAACCTGGCCCCTAAACTCTAATGCATTCACAGATGGACCAGTTTCTAGGAGCTGTAAGTCCTTCCCCAAGAATGCCCTGCTGCCACCCCTGGAAAGTGTCATCCCCAAAAGTGACAGTGAAAATAAAAAAGAAAAGGAGTTCGAGTGGCACCTTAGAGACGAACCAATTTATTTGAGCATAAGCTTTTCATGAGCTACAGCTCACTTCATTGGATGCAAGTTAAAACAGATTTCAACTCCCACTTTTAGGATATGGGAAGAAAAGTGATTTCCCAAACAACTTGACTTCACAGCTCATGACAGCACTCTGCACAGCACCCAGAAGTGCTACAAGCAGCCACCGCAGATCACAGAAATTCCAGGTGAAAACCTGGCCATGCTGAAATCAAAGACCAAACACCCATTCACTTCAGAGGGACCAGGATTTCACTCCTACTGTTATGTACTCCCCATGGATCACTTCAGTCATGAAGCAAGCCTCCACATTTTACATTAGATTAAGCTTCTGAGTAGTTTCCAAGGGCATCTCAATAGAAGTTAAATGACTGTAATCGAACCATAAAGTTCCAGTGATGCCAATCACAGTGACAAGAGCTGCATCAGGACTGGTCACATCCTCCAGGCGAACTTTAAATTGAAAAGGGTACTAGGTTCCATAGCTGCTATCTGCATATAGAAGATGTGCAACTGGATCCCACATGACACTTCATATTTCAAACTATTTGACAAGGACCAGGGCAAAAACCTCTGACAGTAGGCATGCTTACAACCCAGCCCATTCCTTTAGATGCCTCTTTAGACCTGCTGCCATGATTTCTGTTTCATCTGGGTTAAGCTGTAATCAAATTACCTGCGTCCACTCCCTCACTTCTGCTGGATGCTGGGAAAGCACAGAGACTGCAGTACCTTCATTTAGTGAAATGGTATACCCACCAGACAGCCCAGCCATACTCCACAAGCAGACTTCCAAGAAAATCTTCTGCTGCCATGCCTCAGTCTGTGTGTGTTTGCACCTCAGAGACCTCCAAGTCACTAATGTAATGAAATGGTATGTTAAACAACCAAAAGAGGTACACAATAGTGCAGCTCTTTTTGATGCCATTTTCACTAACAAAATAAGCCCATTTCTTCCCATTCCAAAGCATTTTTAAAGGGTCTAACAGTACACGGGGAAAGGGGAGAATACGACTGACAACTTGAGCTAGTTCAAATTGTTTTTATTTCTTACTCGTCCTCAAACCCAAAGATTTTGAAGAGTTTATGGTAACTTAAACTTTCCTTACACAAAGATTCCCAGATTATGCTGAGTTTAATCTTCTTTGTTTTCATCAACGGTGCTCAGGGCATGGGCATAGGGGAATTAGTTAAAACTAATACAATTGTTCCCTTAGTGTCTGCACTTCTTGATATCAGCTTACCAGCACAGAGAGCATCTAACACTGTCCGCCTCAGGAAGGCTCTACAAGCAGAGTGAAAGACCCTGGCCTCTGTTGGAAGCACTAAACATACTCTGTCTGCTGTCTGAGGGATTATTTTCGAAAGCAAGAGCTTAGACAAAGCCTTAAATCTCATGTGTTTTTTATATTCACTGTTAAGCAGCATTTTGGTAAAAACAATCTTTTATTCATATTTTGATCCTGTCCAGCTAGCTATACCAGAATGCACATTTCTTATTATTTCAGAAAACCGTTATTAGCTAAATACATAGATAGCAGCAGAATGATCCTGAAATGTTTTTTTTCATTCAAGCCGTTACAGGTTTACATCCATAGCTTTCCCCCCTATCCAGATTTTTTTGCTTCTCACCAACTGTAAGTATTACAGCTGCATGGGATCCTGTTTTAGAAAAACCCCAAATTACTAGTTCAATAAGGTCAACGAGGACATATAAGACAAGAAAAAATAATTATAACTTGCTTTCTGGAACAATCTGCCTCACATAGTCATTGCCACTTCAAAAAATCCAGCTCAAACTCCTCTATGCCTATATTGTTATTTACATTACAATAGCATCTAGAAGGTCCTGGAACTGCGCCTCAGTTCTGATAGGTTCAATGTACACATAGTAAAATAGAGCCCTTGCCACAAAGATTTTACAATCCAAATACAGACGACAGACAAATGGTGAGACCCCATTTAACAGATGGGGAACTAACACACAGTCCATTTTTTTAAAAGGTATTTAGATGCCTAAACGTGCAGATAGGTACCTAGGGGGATTATCAGTTAGGCACATAAAAATCTGTCCCAGAGAGACTAAGGATAATTTTTTCAAAAGCACTTAGAAGCCTAAGTCCCGTTTTCAAAAGTGACAAATGACTAAGTCAATTTGGCACTTCTGAAAATTATAACCTAACTGACCTACCCAAGGTCACACAGGACCATCTATGGCAGAGTTAGGAACCCAGATCTCCAGACTCTCAGTCTAGTGATTTAACAACAAGATTATGTTACTTTCCTTTCCTTACTATAACCAATAAGCATATATCTCCATATGCCCTCACAGCTTCTGAATGTAATGTTTGCATTGCTGTAACTGCGAATACTTTGAAAGTTGTACGGATGACGTACTATCAAATTAAAATGCATGGTATGGTAAGGTACATATTGTTTGACATTTTACAGCTTTTAGTACTGTGCATCATTTATTGCCATTTTCATGCTGAGATTTTTCAAGGTCACCCCTTGGTACACATACAATATCTGTCATTACCAATCTATGCACACATACACATGCACACTATAATGGCTAGTGCTGCCTATAAGTTAAGGGCCTGTCAGCCTTTCTATTATAACCCCTTTTCTTTCAAAGTTTATAAACTCAGCCATAAAAAACTTCCTCTGGGCTAAAAACTTGGCAATGAAGAAATATGGAAGCAAATTTAAAAAAAAAAAATCAAACAAACAACTCTGTGTTTCAGCTATCATTGAAGTACAGGAGATTAAAAAAAGATATCATGGATGCAGTACTAAAATACGGGCATGTATAGTAGTAATTTTCTTTCTTCATGTTCTTCTACACTAGTCCAAAAGCTTGGGTTCAGATTTTTCCCCATCCAACACAGGGAGATAAAAACAACTGAGATTCTGATGTCATCCTCCCATATATAAGGAGCTTGCCACCACATAATTCTATTTGCAAACGTGCAAAGCTACCTAATAAGACAAAGTAAAACAGTGTAATAACTAAAAAAAATTAAGCATTTGGAATAGTTTGAGGGGACTCTAACTATCTAATTTGTATGAAAAGAATGAGAAATGGTAAACCAGGATGTATCTGAATCACTCCAAACTCCACTGTGCAATGCAAGTTCCAAGAAATCTGTGCCTTTGACTTTTAACAATGTAGCAAGTAACAGATGGTGTCACCAAACATCCACTAATTAATACCTAGCTCCTCCATTTTGACTTTTCAGAACTTGCTTTGGAGGAAAATTATTATTCTAATTGATAATAATATAAATAAAGTCATAGAATTATAGCAATTTTAATAGAAGTCAACTTGTGTTCTTCAAAATAAAATTTATCTCCAATATCTTTCCTAGCTCTCTTTCATGCAACTTGAGAATAACAATCTACAAAAGAGTTGTGTCCAAGTGCAGAGGATACCTCATGTCTATATTATGTAGGGGATTTGATTAATCTGTCAGGAAGAAACTGTGACTATAAAAAACATTTTATTTCATTGTCACATAAAATAGTTAGAACCTAATGTTATTGTTAAAAGAGCTTTTATGTTAAATCTCCTTTTATGTCCATTTAACGAGAGCATGTAATGGATTTTGAGGTATAATTTATAAGAATCTCTAGTAAATGCATGTTACTATATATTCATTTTTGAAAGCTTGCAATCTACCAGAATTCTTAATAAGAAACTAATGTATAGGTTGGATTCTCATCTCTTGGCTTTTTGGGAAACATTATGAAATGAAAATAAAGTTGGAAAAATCTTAATCCCATTGACAAGTATCCAAACTCCCACAATGATGTGGAAAGCCCAATAAAGAAATAAAGTTACAAAACAATGTGCGAAAACCCCAGTCACAATGTTAATTAAATCTACCAGTTATTACCATAGGGTGTGCTGCTGATTCATTTTTTGAATCGACTGTTTGCCACTGGAATTGTGAACATTGTATATTTGACACATGGGGTGTGTGTGTGTGTAATTCTCTCTCTCTCTCTATGTATAAAAGAAGTAGGGTTTTCACGTGTGTGTTGGGGGGAATCTCATTTAGGACAATAGGTTTGCACAGACACAGAACTTTCATTTACTGTCATAATAAACAAATTCTGGCAAAGTTAGAGATTAAATAAATCAGATCTTTTCCACAGTTAAAGAATACAGAGATAATGAGCTTGGTTGTGATTAGCCCTTACAGTGCACCAGAGGGGAAAGGAAAAAAGAATAAGAGTCTCCCAAGAGCCAACACAGAATTGCACTAGAGCAGTGCTTCTCAACCTATTTACCATTGTGGGACGCATCCAATACTACTGTATGACCTGAGGATGTCACATGTGCCGCAGCTGTGTGCTGATGGGCCGCAAGCAGTCCATGGGCTGCAGGTTGAGAACTACTGCACTGGAGGGAGAGCCGGACTTCGTCCTTGCGGAATGCAGTACCCCAAAGCAGCAGGGAGGGACAGGGAACAGATGGCTCCAATTCACCTACATGCCAGCCACCAAAGCTGGCCATCCATGTGGAACTCAGGGAAGGGGATAATACTGCCATCCTTGAAGAAAGCTCCAAGCAACATTTTGCCTCCTGAGGCACCAAGCCTCCAGTGCTCTCCTGAGGATGATGCAATTCCATACCACTACTTACAACAGGCTAAGTACTATTCGCAGAAATATTGCCAAGAGATTATTAGGAGCAAAATTCCCAGCCATGTTTGGAGACGTAAGCAAATGAGTTATGAGGAACAATGTGGCATTGTTTCCTTGTGAAGGTGTCATTCAGATGAATTAGAGGTCTCCCATTCATTTGGGAGGTTTCTTTTACTAGGCAGGTGTTCAAATTTGTGCACATGCGTTTTAATTAATGAAATTAATGCACTTCAGAAGCACATCTTCAATTTTTGAAATTAGACATTAAGAGACCAAAGAAAAGAAAAGAGTAATAAGCTAATTAAGTGTCTAAAATAACCTAATTGCTTTATTCTTACACAACTAAATAAATCACTCAGTTCCATTGCATAAACCATGTTTTTTTTTTAAAAAAAATTCATATGGAGAGACTTACCTGCCTTTAAGAAAAGATATTTCAACAAGACTTCCACATTGTTCTCTCATGAAAGCCCCTTTAAAAAAAAGAACTTTTTCTCTCCTCTACATTACCTGCTATGAAGGTAAAATCACACATGTGGAGAATGGAGGCAAGTGGCAGTCTGAGAGGAAGTGTTTGGTCCATGTAGTTATAAAGACTAAAAATCAGGGCCTAAAGCTAGGCTCCTAAGGCCATAGTTAAGCACCTGCAAAAAGTGATGAGCATCCAATATGGAGACGTAAGGGTACAGTTAAAGCTCAGCGTAGAGAGCAAATGGTTATGCTAATTTAAAGTTACTTGCTGAACTGTTTGGTGGATGAAATATTTTTGCTTCAATGCATTGCTGCTTATTGTACTTAATATAAAGCTCACATAAACCATGCCGGAATGATTGTTTTATTCTCCTTGCACTACCTCATCCCATTCCAATTACTCAGGATGGAACATCCATGGGCTGTTAACTTTGGTTCTTGGAAGATTACGTAAATTAAGGCTGGACTTGTTCATTTCAATTATGTGCATTCAGTCTGAGACAGGCTCTGCTCTCTGGACTTTCTCCCTGCATTAGCAGAATACCTGGAGCAACTGTAATTGTTAATGTGTGCTATGCCATGTGCGTTTAAGGTTGAGACAAAAATTAAAATAGGTATTGTACTGTAAGATACATGTCTTGAAAAATAACAGTAAATCAAAAACATCTGCCCCATGATATTCTTTGCTATATGTTTTAAATTCACTATGACCATATCTAATGCATTCTGAGCAATAAAGAATGGTAATATTTTGGAATTATTTTCTTGGAACTTAACAGCAAATGTTACCATGTGTGTTTTTACAAGCTATATTAAACATGCTTGAATTAAAATACTTTTAATTTATAATAATATCGTCTTCTGCAAGTGGTTTGTAATCACCACAGTAGCTACATACAGCAATAATAAATGCAATACTTGATCACTGTTGAAATGTTATGTTGCCTGCCCCAATTAAGATCAGAACTTTGCTGGCTACCTAATGACTACAGGAACAAGTGGAGCTATCAGTGTCACCATCTTTCATGATTGGTGGGATAATATGCATGACTGGAATATTGTATAGAAGGGTGCAGCTTGCTCAGGAAGGACGGGGAAGAAAGTGGAGGAGGTCTTGCATTATAAAAATGTATAGACTTGGACTGACATTGAGATGGAAGTAGAAGCCAGATTTACTGAAAGTCTCTGGGTAAGGATAAAAGGGGAAAAAACAAGGGTGATGTTATGGTAGGGGTCTACTACAGACACCCTTAACAGGAGAAGAGATGGATGGGGATTTTTTTAAACAACTAACAAAATCATCCAAAGAACGGACTTGGTGGTGATGGGGGACTTCAACTACACAGACAGAGGTGGATTAAGGTGTCAGGAGGCTGTGGATCACACAACAAGTAGGCCACATGCTGGACTCCTGCTTCCCACCACCCATTCCCACTCCACCTCTTCCTCCTGCAGTCCCTTCCCCGTTCTGCCCATTCCGCCTGTGGTCCCACCCACAGACCCACACCATTCTGCCCCTTCCCCCTACTTCCCCACGCCATTCCAAACACAGTCAGCCCCATGCTGCCCGCCACCCCCCCCCCACGTGGCGCCGCAAACATTGCCCTTTCTGCCTCCCCATCCCCGTGGCCCCAAGACCGGAGAAGCTCTGTCCCCCTCCCCTGCCATCGCCCCAGGCAGCAGCGAGGAGCGAGAGCTCCGCCGGCCCTGAGGCCACAGCCAGGAGCTAGAACTCCTCCAGTCCCAGGGCCCCAAGCGTAGTTTGACTGTTATATTGGGGGGACAAACAATGCCCATGCCCATGCAGGCCGAAACAGCCCCCTGGGTTCACTGCCTCCCTTCCCATGCCTACAGTGGTACCTGGGCTGCCAGTGCTGCGGGAGACAACGGTTCTGGTGCTGCTGTAGTTGCCTCCCTGCTGGGGCCGCTGATGCCTAGGGAACGCCACATGCTGGACTCCTGCTTCCCCCTGCCCATAGCCGTATCCCCTTCTCTTCCCCATCTCCTCCCCCTTCCTCTCCCCTTCTCTTCTCCTCACTCCACCCTTCTTGTTCTGCCCCCACCCCCTCACGGTTGTAGAGGAAACGGAAAGGCACTAGGACCCAGAAGGCGGAATCTAGCTGCTCAGGCAGGACCCAGAGCACTGGGGGGGAAAGCTGCTCCGCTCTGCTCCCCATGAGCCGAAACATGCGGGGGGCGGGGAGGAACAGCACTCGCAGAAGTTGGGGGCGCGTGACCCCTCTTGCCTCGCCTCTGTTTGAGGGGAAATGCCACCCCCCTGCATCCCCCAAACTACACCTATGCCTGGGGCTGCAGCTGGGTCTGGGCACTGGGGTTCCCCCCACCCCCCCGCTCTCCTTTTTCTCGCTTTTTTTTCTGGGGCCCTCCAATTGATTGGGGCCCCTGGGCATGGGCCTCATCGGCCCAGTGGCTAATCCACCACTATACCGAGACATGTGTTGGGGAAATAATACTGCAGGGCAAAGATTATCCAACAAATTCTAGGAATGTATTAGAGACATTTTTTCCCACCAGAAGGTGGAGAAAGCTACTAGGAGAGAGGCTGTTCTAGATTTGATTTTGACAAATAGGGAGGAACTGGTTAAGAATTTGAAAGTGATCATGAAATGACAGAGTTCATGATTATAAGGAATCGTAGAAGAAAAAACAGCATAATAAAGACAATGGATTTCAAGAAGGTAGACTTTAGCAAACTGAGGGACTTGATAGGTAAGATCCCACGGGAAGCAAGTCAAAGGGGAAAAACAGTTCAAGTCAGCTGGCAGTTTTTCAAAGAGACATTATTAAGGGCACTAGGGCAAACTATCTCACTGCGAAGGAAAGATATAAAGTATGGCAACAGAACACGTTGGCTTAATCAAGAGATCTTCAATGATCTCAAATTCAAAAAAGAGTCTTACAAAAAGTGAAAAAACTAGGTCACATTACAAAGGATGAGTATAAACAAATAACACAAGAACGTGGAGACAAAATTAGAAAGGCCAAGGCACAAAATGAGATTAAACTAGTGAGAGACATAAAGGGTAACAAGAAAACATTCTACGAATACATTAGAAACAAGAGGAAGACTAAGGACAGGGTAGGCCCGTTACTCAACGAGAGAGGGAAAACAACAGCTGGAAATGGCAGAAGTGCTAAATTATTTTTTTGTTTCAGTTTTTCACCAAAAGGGTTGGAATTCTAAAATAGTGAACACCAGTAAAAATGAGGTAGGATCAGAGGCTAAAATAGGGAAAGAACAAATTAAAAGTTACTTAAACAAGTTAGATGTCTTCAAATCACGAGGGCTCCCTGAAATACATCCTAGAATAGTAAAGGAACTGAGGAAATATCTGAGTCATTAGCAATTATCTTCAAAAAGTCATGGAAGACAGGAGAGATTCCAGAAGACTGGAAGAGGGCAAATATAGTGCGAATCTATAAAAAGGAAATAAGGACAACCCGGGGAGTTACACAGCAGTCATCTTAACTTCAGTACCCTGGAAAATAATGGAACAAATAATTAAGCAATCAATTTGCAAACACCTAGAAGACAATAAGGTGATATGTGACAATCACCATGGATTTGTCAAGAACAAATGCTATCAAACCAACCTAACAGCTTTCTTTGACAGGGTACAAACCTTGTGGACGGGGAATATGGTATATGTAAGGCTTTAGATACTGTCTCGCATGACCTTCTTATAAACAAACTAGGGAAATACAACCTAGATGGAGCTACTATAAGGTGGGGGCATAACTAGTTGGAAAACTGTTCCCAAGAATCTTTATCAGTGTTTCACAGTTAAGCTGAAAGCATATCAAGTGGGGTCCTGTAGAGATGAGTTATGGGTCCGCTTCTGTTCAACATCTTGATCAATTATTTAGATAATGGCATAGGGAGTATACTTTTAAAGTTTGCTGACAATACCAAACTGGGAGGGGCTTTAAGTGTTTTGGAGGATAGGATTGAAAATCAAAATGATCTGGACAAACTGGAGAAATGGTCTAAAGTAAATAGGAGGAAATTCAGTAAGGCAAATGCAAAGTACGCCACTTACGAAGGAAGAGTCAGTTGCACACATACAAAATGGGAAATGACTGGCTAGGAAGCAGTACTGCAGAAAGGGATCTGGGGGTCATAGTGGACCACAAGCTAAATGAGAATCAACAGTGTAACCCTGTTGCAAAAAAACATTATTCTGGAATGTTAGCAGTCGTGCTGCAAGCAAGACACGAGAAGTAATTCTTCTGCTCTACCCCACACTGATTAGGCCTCAACTGGGGTATTGTGTCCAGTTCTGGGTGCCACATTTCAGGAAAGATGTGGACAAATTGGAGAGAGTCCAGAGAAGAGCATCAAAAATGATTAAAGGTCTAGAAAACATGACCTATGAGGGAAGATTGAAAAAATTGGGTTTGTTTAGTCTGAAAAAGAGAAGACCAAGGGGGGGATGATAACACTTCTGAAGTACATAAAAGGTTGTTACAAGGAGGAAGGAGGAAAATTATTCTCTTTAACCTCTGAGGGTAGGACAAGAAGAAATGGGCTTAAATTGCAGCAAGGGCAGTTTAGGTTGGACATTCGGAAAAACTTCAGGGTACTTAACTGTCTGGATACTTAAGCACTGGAATAAATTGCTGAGGGATGTTGTGGACTCTCCATCACTGGAGATTTTTAAGAGCAGGTTAGACAAACACCTGTCAGGCATGGTCTCGATAATACTTAGTCCTGCCATGGTTGCAGAGGACTGGACGAGATGGCCTCTCGAGGTCCCTTCCAGTTCTGTGATTCTATGATTTTATCACACATCTCACAATATTTGGCATTTTTACGAAAGCCCAAGCTCCTGGAGTCAAATGATTGAATGAGAATCTCATCTTTCATTATTCCCAGCCCTCACGGTTGCAGAGGAAAACTTGAAAATGTGACCCAAGTGCACCCTAATGGCTCAGAAACTAGAAGACAAAGAAGAACAACCCTAATGGATTTTTAAGCAATTGCATGATTTCCTGAGGCCTTATTCACGATTTTTGAATGCTTTGAGATGGTAATGTTCACCCATATGTGCACTCAGGGACCCCCCAACCTTGAGACACTTCCATTATCAGGGAAATCATCTGACTGGCTGTTGTCCCGCAAACCTCATAATCATGTTAAAACTCATTTGTGCTTTGGGGTGGGCAGGAAGCGCTGGACAGAGGGCATATTGGGAAAATAACAGCAAAGCAGGTTGGATGAGATACCCTGAAAGAGGGGGAGAAAGAAGGGGAGAGATGTTTGGAGTGAGGAGGAGAATGAGAATGGAGGAAAAACAAATAAGATATGTACCGAGCATAACCTTAACATTTTGATTCCTTATTGTTGTTTGCCTTCTTTGTTTAGACTGTAAATTCTTCAGAGAGAGACTGTGTGTTCTTTTGTGTTTAAACAGAACCTTTAAATAGCCAGCCACCATAATTAAATAGAGGGGTAGGAATACAAAATGAGCATATGGGAATAAGTATGTGTTTAGCCTTGGCTATCTGAACTTCAAGGATAGTTTCGCTACTCAACCACAATATATAACAGCATGGGCTATGTTGAGAAATGTATTCCCTAGGTCACTTTTTGCATTTCTTTTCAATCCCTGCACAGAAGGTGTGAACACCTATCTCCTAACACCATACTTTTGGCTCCAACTTAGTCCTCCCTGAATGTTATCTCATTTTCTCTTTTTTTGCCCACTGAAGAGCGCCTGACATTTAAAACCAGATAACAGTAGCTGCCTAGTAGCAAAGGGGAAGGTTTCCATTCACACCAAGCAGCATAAACACTGATCGCTATCTTTGGTCAATTGTCTTTGAAACAAAGCCCAGAATGCAAAAGACTGCTGGGTACAAAGAGTAGAAGGATGATAACAGTCTTCCATTCTGCAGTGACCTCTCCACCCCCATTCAGTGGTGCATATAGTGAAAGGCATTTGTCACAAAGGGAAAAAGTTCAGTTCCCCTGGCAGGACTGAGGAATACTATAATGTTGTTTTCCACCTGGTTTGCAGTGAGATGATTAAAAAAAAATATGGCAGATATCAAATTAATGCATCCTTTTGTGATGTTGATGTTACAAAAGCCTAGGGAACCCAGCCACTTTTTCATTTAAAGGCAAAGCTTTTCGTCCTAGAACACTGACATGTATTACTCTGAGTCTGCACCTAACAGCATATGCAGATTGTTCCGTCTGATTACGAGCTTTTTTCATCAAAAATTTCACAAGGGGTGGTGATCAAATGTTATGATAGGATGTAGGGAACTGAAAGACACAGTGTATGCTGAATGCATAACACTATTTGGTTTCTGACAGCTAACGTTCTTTTTAAAGCTTCTATGGGTGTCTTAATTATTGTGGTGTAGGGATGGGCCTGAGCTCCAGAGTTTGTGGTGCTCCACCCTAGGACACAGTTCAGCCCATTACAGACAAGAACCACGTACAAAGTTTAGATCCAGATACCTCACAACTGAGAATGTCAGCAGTTCAGGCCCATCTCTATTTTGGAGAGATTTCAGGCTATAAACGTTTTATTGAACAACTATGGCCTGATTTGAATAAATGAATTAGATTTGAGGTTTGTGACATAATGGCCAGCACTCTAGGAGGACATTTCATAAAACCAGTTAGATGGTATCTTTTGTAGTGAAGTTAAATTTACTTTAAAAGATGATTTGCTTCAAAGTCTTTATTCGGTAGTATTCTTGCCATGTGAATAAGTTGTGTAAAAATCTGGGGTTTGAAATATGTTTTCTATAGAATGACAAGGAAGAAAGTGAATCTGTCAAAATTGGTTACCTGAAGACAGAGGGAAAACTAGCAGTCCCAGTCCAAAAAACTGTGTAACTGACCTGTCAATTACAAGTACTTAAATGACATTTATAAATGGCCCCTAGAGCAATACAAAACTGTGCTGGATGCCTCTCTTTGGGGACCTGTTTCTATTTCATTTTTAATGTTTCACGGCAAAAATAAATTCCTGGTTTCCACTGCTTTTTGTCTGATGTTTTGGAATCTTTTTTTTTTTCCATTTTTTTTGACAGCATGGAAAAGTTATTTAGTATATTTTGCCTATTTTGGTGAGTTTCACAAGAAGGATTTGTGATGTTTGATAACATTTATAATACTTCCCAGCCTCATGTTTCCTGTTTACTGTTCATTTTCGCTCAGCAGCCTGACACAAGAGACTTCAAAACAAATTACACTAGTGTCAAGTGGGTGTAACAGAATGCAGAATCAGACCCTTGTCTGCTCCAAGTATAATTGATGGTGCAATTCAGAGGCAGAAGAAAATGGAAGAATATGTTTGCAATGAAAATATTTACCACAAAAATATTTCCATGAGAAGTTTGTTAACAAGTCACTTCTTGTGATATTTTTTCACAAAATTATGGAATCTGAACATTATTCTTAGGGGAACATGGAGTAAATCTGAGAAGTCCCTTCTGCGCACACATTTAAGGAGGTGAAGGAAGTATCATAGGTAGGGCCCTACCAAATTCATGGTGGTGAAAAACATGCCACAGTCTCTGAAATCTGATCTCCCCAGTGAAATCTGCCGAGGAGGGGCAGGGCTGTGCGCTCCGCAGCAATGGCTTCTACCATGCGCTGGGCTCCAGCTGCTAGTCCCACAGTTTTGGGGGGAGGAGGAGAGAATGCAACCCCCTGCCACCAAACTATGCCCATGATAAGGGGTGGGGGGCATGACCCCCGGACACCCCCCCCCCCACCAGGTTCCAGCGTCAGTGGTCCCCACTTCTATAAAGGTTCCAACACTCTTGCCCCCAGCCCTGCCCCTCCTTGCTCCAGGCCCAGTGGTTGGGGGTTAAAGGAGCCTTGGGCTGACTGGGTGTGTGTGTGTGTACAACTGTGCCCCCCTCACTAGGGGGCCCTAGACGGTTGCCCCCCCCATAAGGCTGGGCCCTGCCACCCCCCCCAAAAAGTGGATGACCCCCCCACCACACACACACGCATAACCACGCGACCCTCGCAATCTGTGCTGCCTGCTGCTCTCCAGCTGCCCAGCTCTGAATGCAGTTCCTCCTCCAGCAGCATCGCAGAAGTAAGGGTGGCAACACCGCAACCCTCCTACCATAGCTGTGGCACAGACAGCTGCAGCGGCAACAGAGCTGTAAACAGGGGAGTTTGCAATGGGAGTTTGCGGGAAGACTAGAGAGCCAGGCAAAGGAACAGACAGGCTAGTGAAGGGAGTGTGTGGTGGTCTGGCAGTGTTTTCGTGCTCGTTGGGGGCGGGGGGGGGGGTTGTTTTGCTGTGGGTGGTGGTGTTTTGGTTTGGTTTGTGTTTCCCAGACTAACAGGACTTAGGTGAGAAGGCGATGACAGACACAGAGGCAGCAGTGGTAGTGACCCAAGCAGTGGAGGACACAATAAGATGACTGGATGTAGAAGCTGTGGCATGTACATGATCCTGGAGGGGGTACCTGAAAAGAGTTTCGTTTGCACAAAGTGCCGCCTGATAGAGCTGATGGAAGAAAAGATCCGAGGATTGGAGATGCAAGTAGAAAGTCTGGTTGAGTTTAAAAGGGCTTTTGAGCGGATGATGGAGCAAAGACATGAGGAGGCTGAAGGGAAAAGCTCAGACTTGCAGATGGAAGCAGGACCAAAGAACTCTGAGGGGAGACTGCTGTGTGAAGAAAGTGGACAGTGGAAGCACGTGACTAAGAGAACCAGGCAGAGGAAAAGACGGGCTAGTGAAGGAGAAACAGAGCTCAGGAACAGGTTTGTGGAGTTGGAAAATGAAGAAGGGGCACAGCAGGTGGTCACTGAAGGTGAGAGGGCAAGGAAGAAGAGAAGATCAGCTAGTCCTATAAGAAGAGGGCAAGAGTCAATGGAGATAACACCAAATATGAGCCCCAGGAGGATATGGGATGGGTTGAAGAGGATTGCAAAGGACAATAGGAATCGAGAGGACTTGCAGCTAGAGGGAACAGGGGATAGACTGGAGAATCACACCATCGACAGGAAAAGGCAGGTCTACGTGATTAGGACTCCTTAATGAGAAGAACAGACAGGCCTGTAACAAGAGCTGATCCAGAGAACAGAAGGGTGTGCTCTCTGCCGGGTGCTAAGATACGGGATGTGGACCTGAGACTGAAGAGGATCCTAATGGGAGCAAGAAAGAATTCATTGATTATCCTTCATGTGGGAACAAATGATATGGGTAGATTCTCGCTGGAACGTATCAAGGGAGACTATGCCAGGCTGAGGAAGACGCTTAAGGAAATTGAGGCTCAGGTGATCTTCAGTAGGATTCTGCCTCTTCCTAGAGAAGGGCAAAAAAGGTGTGACAAGATTATGACCATCAACAGCTGGCTCAGGCACTGGTACCATAAGGAGGACTTTGCGATGTATGGCCTCTGGGAGGCATTCATGGACAGAGGACTGTTCTCTTGGGATGGACTTCACCTGAGTAAGGAAGGAAATAGACTTCTAGGATGGAGGATGGCACAACTGATCAAGAGAGCTTTAAACTAGGAATCTGGGGGAGATGGTTGGGAGATGTCCAGGTAATCTCCATGCCAGATTTTAACATTGAGAGGGAAGAAAACGAAGTAAGAAAGGATACAGCTGTGGGTAGGAAAATGGACATAATGAGGAAGGGCAGTGTAGATACCAGTCTAATTGGTGATACTGGCAGTAGAATGACCGTGCCTAATTGGGTAAAGCATGTGAGTGAGGCCAAATAACAAAAATTAAGATGTTTGTACAATAATGCGAGGAGCCTAGGTAACAAAATGGAGGAACTAGAGCTACTGGTGCAGGAAGTGAAACCAGATATTATAGGGATAACAGAAACATGGTGGATTAATAGTCATGACTGGAGTACAGGTATTGAAGGGTATGTGCTGTTTAGGAAAGACAGAAATAAAGGCAAAGGTAGTGGAGTAGCATTGTATATCAATGATGAGGTAGACTGTAAAGAAATAAGAAGTGATGGAATGGATAAGACAGAGTCTGCCTGGGAAAAAATCACATTGGGGAAGAAAGCTACTAGAGCCTCCCCTAGGATAGTGCTTGGGGTGTGCTATAGACTGCCAGGATCCGATCTGGATATGGATAGAGACCTCTTTAATATTTTTAATGAAGTAAATACTAATGGGAATTGTGTGATCATGGGAGACTTTATCTTCTCAAATATAGACTGGAGGACAAGTGCTAGTAATAATAATATATAATAATAGGGCTCAGATTTTCCTCGATGTGATAGCTGATGGATTCCTTCACCAAGCAGTTGCTGAACCAACAAGAGGGGATGCCATTTTAGATTTGGTTTTGGAAAGTAGTGAGGACGTCATAGAAGAAATGGTTGTAGGGGACAACCTTGGTTCGAGCAATCATGAGTTAATTCAGTTCAAACTAAATGGAAGGATAAACAAAAATAGATCTGTGACTAGGGTTTTTGATTTCAAAAGAGCTAACTTAAAAAAAGTAAGGAAATGAGTTAGGGAAGTGGATTGGACTGAAGAACGTGTGGATCTAAAGGCGGAGTAGGCCTGGAATTACTTCAAGTCAAAGAATTGACTGGAGAATTGCTAACATAGTTCCTAGTTTTAAGAAAGGGAAAAAAAGTGATCCGGGTAACTACAGGCCTGTTAGTTTGACATCTCTAGTATGCAAGGTCAGGGAAAACAGTTTGAAGGAGAAAGTAGTTAAGAACATTGAGGTCAATGGTAATTGGGACAAAATACAACATGGTTTTACAAAAGGCAGATCGTGTCAAACCAACCTGATCTCCTTCTTTGAGAAGGTAACAGATATTTTGGACAATGGAAATGCAGTGGATCTAATTTACCTTGATTTCAGTAAGGCATTTGATACGGTACTACATGGGGAATTATTCGCTAACTTGGAAAAGATGGGGATCAATATGAAAATTGAAAGGTGGATAAGGAACTGGTTAAAGGGGAGACTACAATGGGTCACACTAAAAGGTGAACTGTCAGGCTGGAAAAAGGGTACTAGTGAAGTTCCTCAGGGATCAGTTTGGGGACCAATCTTATTTAATATTTTTATTACTGACCTTGGCACAAAAAGTGGGAATGTTCTAATAAAGTTTGTGGATGACACAAAGCTGGGAGCTATTGCCAATACAGAGAAGGACCAGGATATCATACAGGAAGATCTGGATGACCTTGTAAACTGGAGTAATAGTAATAGGATGAAATTTAATAGTGGAAAGTGCAAGGTCATGCATTTAGGGGTTAATAACAAGAATTTTTGTTATAAAATGGGGGCACATCACTTGGAATTAACAGAAGAGGAGAAGGACTTCGGAGTATTGGTTGATCAAAGGATGACTATGAGCCGCCAATGTGATATGGCCGTGAAAAAAGCTAATGCGGTCTTGGAATGCATCAGGCGAGGTATTTCCAGTAGACATAAGGAGGTGTTTGTACCGTTACACAAGGCACTGGTCAGACCTCATCTGAAATATTGTGTGCAGTTCTGGTCTCCCATGTTTAAGAAAGATGAATCCGAACTGGAACAGGTACAGAGAAGGGCTACTAGGATGATCCGAGAAATGGAAAACCTGTCTTATGAAAGGAGACTCGAGGAGCTTGGCTTGTTTAGCCTAACCAAAAGAAGGCTGAGAGGAGATATGATTGCTCTCTATAAATATATCAGAAGGATAAATACCATGGAGGGAGAAGAATTATTTAAGCTCAGTACCAATGTGGACACAAGAACAAAAAGGACCATCAGGAAGTTCAGACTTGTAATTAGATGAAGGTTTCTAACCATCAGAGGAGTGAAGTTCTGGAACAGCCTTCCAAGGGAAGCAGTTGGGGCAAAAGACATATCTGGCTTCAAGACTAAGCTTGATAAATTTATGGAAGGGATGATATGATGGGGTAGACTAATTTTGGCAATTAACTGATCTTCGACTATTCGTGGTAGATATGCCCAATGGCCCGTGATGGGATGTCAGATGGGATGGGATCTCAGTTACTACTGAGAATTCTTTCCTGGGTGTCTGGCTGGTGAGTCTTGCCCACATGCTCAGGGTTTAGCTGATCACCATATTTGGGGTCGGGAAGGAATTTTCCTCCAGGGCAGATTGGCAGAGGCCCTGGGGGATTTTTGCCTTCCTCTGCAGCGTGGGGCACGGGTCACTTGCTGGAGGATTCTCTGCACCTCCAAGTTTTTAAACCACGATTTGAGGACTTCAGTAGCTCAGACACAGGTTAGAGGTTTGTTACAGGAGTGGGTTGGTGAGATTCTGTGGCCTGCGTTGTGCAGGTGGTCAGACTAGATGCTCATAATGGTGTCTTCTGACCTTAAAGTCTATGATTCTATGAATAGACTTGCAAACCTGCCCTCCCCCACCCACCACCCTCTTTTGGGTCAGGACCCACATGGTAATAACTCCATGAAATTTCAGATGTAAATATCTGAAACTATGAAACAGACTATTTTTAAAATCCTATGACTATGAAATTGACCAAAATGGACCTGAATTTGGCCAGGCCCCAATCTTAGGACTAGGAGCCCATAACACAAAGTACTTAGGTTCTTAAGATGAAAAAGTCACAATGCAGTAGGATAGGGCTCTTTAAATCTTACATTCTAATCTAGGGAGAAGAGAAGGAGTCACTCTAAATCTAGTCCACTTGAGTTTCCACTTGCAAAACTCTCTAAAAAGCCCTGGTGAAACTTTTCTGACCTTTATTATCTTTCTTCATGATAAAAACCATTAGATTAGATTTTTCAAAATGCAAAAATTATGTTCCACAAATAATGTGTTCTCTGCCATGGAAAAGGTGATACAGAGACAGAATATAATACTTGAAAATGGAAGGCTTAAAACTCTGAGGAATAAAAAACCCAGGAAAATTATCTTCTCTTTTTAAAGCAAGGAGGTGAGGATAATCAAAGAAATCTAGTAGGTTTTATTCCACTTCCACTCAGACTTTTAAACAGAAGAGCAGAAACACTGTTCATAGATGGGATCACTTTGTTCTCAGTTCTCTACCAACTGGGATTTGCATAAGCTCCGCTGATCCTACTGGGATGATAAGGCAACACAGAAGGATAAATCATCATACCTAAGGCCTCTAGTGCACAGACCAGAGAAATCCGATGGATTTACATTTTACTGTCTACAATACCTACAATGTTAAAAATAGTTGTTAGAAGGATAAAACTGTCAAGGCAGCCACTGAAATATGCAAACCTTTCAAGAAAGAAGGCCAAAGACATCATTTCTTCATATAACCTTTCTACTCTCCTTTGCTGATTTGTTTTTGTTGGATCTGGATTATTAAAGAAAGTACAGTGATGCTGCTTTTCTGGATTTTGTTCCTGTCCCAACAACATGATTTAACTTAAGAAATAGTTGGTTTAAAGAATTGTTAGTGTACATTTTGTATTTAAGCATCTATACTGTATTTCTAACTTTATATATTCTGGGACTATTTAAAATAGTGAGGTATGCTACTCAATTACCACATTTGAACACTTGGTAACTGTGTTTGTAAGTAACTAGAAATTACCAAGATTATGAAGAAGCAAATGTGCACCCATCTTAAAAAAAAAAAACACTTTTAGACATGGATCTCTGTATATAGTTTTTGTCTAAAAACCATTGACTGAAATTGGAGACTTTCTGGATTTACAGTTAATATAGTGCTTTCTATATAGAAGAATCATAGAAATGGTTTACAAATGCTACTTGATATGCTACTGTATCTACAAGGCTATCAACAGAAATACATACAGGTTCAGGCTTAATATGTATTAGCTCTAAGGGGAGGGAGAGGAGATTTGTGTATTTTATGAGGAGCTGCTATTAAATTTTATTTTATTCCTGAAATTTGTGGCAGAGGCCATCAGAGCCTCAGATAGGTGTTCCTTTCTATTTTTGCTTACATCCAAATAAACACATTTTAATAAAATATATAATTCCACTCACTGTTGAAATGCAACATCCTCTAAGAAGAATACATGTCAGCTGTCATCACACAAAACACGGCCTGACAATTTTTGGACAGTAAGTAAAGAACAATACAGTATCCAATTAAACAGGGAATATTTAAAATAGCATAATTTAATTATATATACGGTTTATGACTGGGATACTGGGAGCTAACATGCCTTGTGGCAGAAAGTCTAGGGAATTTCACCATGCTAAAGCATTGTTGCAATACAATGTGAAAGGGAGGAGCGCCACTTAATTACTCTCATTACCATGAGCAGTGATTTCCATGGAGGAAAATACCAACCTGATCTGATGAGAACATAGCATGAGATTATATTACTGCATAGCTCTAAGATAGCTAGAAAAACAGAGATGCATGGGAGTGTAATACCTGAAACTACTGGCTGCAGATATCATTGTCTAATGGTCTTTATTGTTTCAACAAGAGCAACTTCCTCATTCTAATTCCAAAAGTCAATTTTCTAGTAAAGTTCATTTTTGTTATAATTCAGGAGGAGATCAAAGGCAATTTGAAATTCTAGTAAAATGTTCCAGAATCCATAACTCTACTTACAAACTTTCATATCTGTTCTCCCCGTCTCTCTCAGCTGAATGTGAAATTCTAATATCTAACAAAAAGAGATTCAGTTTTCTATTATGTTTTCCAATGCAGCCATTTTGACGTCTCAAAGCAGAGTTAAAGCAGCGTGGACTCTTTAAAAAAGTATTATTCCTTCACCGCTAAAGAAACTGAATGGAAGAAATTAATCTTGAGTTTGAAATACATATGTTACAACTGTAAAAAGATGCATTCCTGTTTAGTATTTTTAATTCCCTCCCCTTACTGCAGAAGACAGAACTGGTTCCCCTTTTGATGACAGAGGAGAAGGAACCTCATGTAGCAGAAAGAGCACAAAGTTTGTTTGATATGGCAACAGCTCCTGCTTCAGATTGCGGTCTCAGCGTAACTTATTGCATCTATGGGAATAAAACTTATTCTGTCTTCCCCGCTATCACTGATTTCCTCACATACACACATAGACTGAGAAACCATTGGGGTGCTCTATTCCACACAACAGGGCTAGAAGAGGAATCCCTCCCCATTAACAGAGGAAAGAAAAGGGAAGGATGGGCAACCGGAAAACCTCCCATGCACCAAAAAAGACCTGTGTCCAATGGCAGAAGCTAGGAGCTATTATTACCCCTCCCCTTAGAAAGAGAAGGAGTCATCACCATGTATCATCCTCAAAATCCCACAGAACTACCCCTCCAACCATGCTCTCTTCACAGAATGAGGAATAGAGGAGGAGGATTGCCATGGGGGTAGGCTGCTTTGCATCAGCTGACAATCTGGCCTCGTGTTCTTTTCTTCCCCTACTCCTCTACCCCTTTCACTGGGACATAAAAATTCAAGGGAAGCCTGCATTGCTAGCAGTTTCTAGCAAGTGCACTTCTTGTCTCTCAAATGCATCAGTTTTGGAGAGAGACACATATTTGAAAGTGATCAAACATCATGGGTAAGGCATTTCACGCCTGAACACATCCGTGTGATATAGTCAGCCCAGACACAAAACATGACTATTGTTCCAAGAAGGGAATTATTCCTTCTCTTGCTCTGCATAGCAGAAGTAAATGACGGAACAATCAAGCCTATTGTTTGCTGTCGCCCAGTGTGAAGATAGAATGTTATTCTTATGCTTTGGGTTTTCTTTGCAACTTGCAATGGCATGAGAAACCTGTTATCTCCACACTTTGAAAATCTTACCAACTGCCAAAGCCCCAGAGCCACTCCATATTGTCAATTCACTATTCACAGCTGCCTCCTACTAGAATTAATCAGTGGAAAGCAAAAGACAAATAAACATTGAGATGGGCATCTCAAAATGAACTGGAGCATGGCAGCTAAAATAAAAACCCTCACTGAGACATTTCTAAAAATAAATAAATAAGGCAAACCACTTATGGAGGACACAATCAGGACCAAAGAAAAATTAAATTTACAGGACAAGAAACTTAACTGGGTTGAACACACACAGAATGACAGCTCCAAAAAAAGCAAGAGAAAGAAACTGTGAATGCTCCGTTCCTCCCTATGTGTAGTACTTCGAGGACGCAATGATGTGAGAGAACAAAACATGCTCATATTCCTGCCTCACTCTGACACACGTGACCATTCATAAGTCATGACAATAAAAGGCTTTTCCACTTTGCAAAGAGCCATGTATCTTGAGCTTTGTGCATGCAAGCACCATATGCTGCATGCAAGTGCATCTGTAGCAAGAATATAAAGCACACTAAATATTGGTCGGTTACGTTGAATTCCAACTTATCATCTAATATCAGTATTATGGCAGAACGTAGGGGCCCCGCTAAGAATGGAGCCTCACTGTGCTGAGCACTGTACAAACACACAGTCAGTGAGAGGCAGTTCCCAACCCAAACAGCTTACAAACTAAACAAAGACAGACAAGGGGGAGGCTAAAGAAAGTATTATTAGAGTGACCATACTTCCTTTTTGGTCGGGACAATCCCTTTTTTAAGCCCTGTCCTGGCCATCCTCTTTTGGCAAACGTGGGCTTTGTCAAGTTTACTCTTGCGGACTTGATCAGTGTCAAGAGCTAACAGGATATATGCCCACATTTGTCAAATAAGTGGGGTGCAATGCGGAGGGAGCGGCGATGCCAGTCCCATTCAGGGGGGCAGGCAGGGCTTGGGCAAGTGGCTTGGGCCAGGCCTGTGCAGGGTGGGGGCTCAGGCGAATGGCTTGGGGCCAGTCCTGCATTGGTGAGCAGCTTCGGCCAGCCCTGTGCCGGGGGAGGATGGGGAGGGACAGCCCCATGGTCTGTCCCATTTTCTCTTTGGGAAATACGGTCACCCTAATTATTATCCCTACTTTACAGTGACTTGTACAGGAAGTTTGTGGCAGAGATGGGAACTGAACCCGGAACACCTGAGTGCATCCAACCTTCCTCTCAGTGCTATTATACATTTTCCTTTTTTCAGCTGCTTATAACTTTACCAAACAAATCACCTTTGAGCAGCCATTTTACAGAATATGTTTCAGTCCAAAGTTAAGGTGTTTTGCAGAGTTTGAGCAAATTAAGCCCAACTGGTTCAATTTGCGCTTATCTGTCTCCGCATTTGTAAAAAAGGAAAGCCCATATTGAATTTTGCTGTGTATTTATAACTCAAAATGGCCCAGGTAATTTTTGCTGAAACACAGCTTGTTTTGTGGATCTCACTGAAGTCTAAGGAACAAGCCACATGTGAAGAACATTCTTTCAGTAGTTGCACAGTTAGGAGCATTCAAGGAGTTTTGTGTCCATATGCAGCTGAGAAATGCTCTAGCTTTATGGTGATATAAACTCTGACCCAAGCTTGGAGTATCTATTTGAGGCACCAACAATAAAGGCATGAAGAGCTAGGAGTTAATTTTGTCTACAAAATTAAGTCGACCTGGTTCATGTCACACTATGCCCCACACCGCCGGTGGTGCGCATCCTCACCAGCAGTCCTTCCTCCTACTTAACTGTGCAGGGCATTGTGGAGCACTGACAGCTGGAGCCCACCCTGCCCTGGGGAAGACAGCCGAGCTCAGGCTGTCAGCCCCGGGATGGGGAGGCTCCAGCTGTGCGTCCCAAGAAGAGCTGACAGTTCGGACTGCTAGGGCTCCAGCTGCGAGCCCCGCGTGGGGCTGACAGCCAACAGATGATGTAAGTAATACAGTGTCTACACTGACACTGCCTCACCCTAACTACATTGACCTAAGCTGTGCGCCTCTTGCAGAGGTGGAGTTATTAGGTCGGCGTAGTGAGCTACTTATATTGCTGGGAACAATGTTGTAGCGTAGACACTCATAGAGTTAGGTCAGCGGAAGCTACCTTACATTGACCTAACTCTGTAGTGTAGACCAGGCCTTAGAAAAACAAATCCAGTTCATGGAACTATCAATCTCCATTGGGAATTTCTGTACACCCCCCCGCGTCCCCGCCCAAAAAACCCCCAACCTTTAAATAAAAACAAATGGAACAAAACTAACAAGGAAATTCCACGCAAGACAGTTGGGTTAATGCAAAGTTGTAGTTCAACAATGAAGAACTCAGAAGTCAAGAAATGACAGAGAAAAAACGTATATACTGTGTTATTCGAAGTATAGTGCAGTTCTATGCATAAGTGAGTAATTAGAGATTGCTGGGTAGATCCATCCATCAGTCCTACACCTCGCATCGCTGCACTGCCCAAAGAGCCATTCAGGGAAGGAATTGCTTAAGAGTCATAGTTCCTTCTCAATTTCCCCCCTTGCTTCACAAGGGAAGTAATTTGCTACTCCCTTATAATCCAAGAATATAGGATTTTAATAAAAAGGAACTTTTATGAAACTCATTTATAAAATGGCTCTTCGTCCTCCGCATGTTATTCTTTCCCCCAAATTTTGTATTAAAGAGAAACATTCAGGAAAAATAGATTATTCTAGCCAACAGGCAGGAGTAATGGGCCACCATAGCCACCTAGCTACAGTTTGTGGGTATTTTTTTTTAAATTAGCTATTCTACAAGGAAGATTTTACTAAAAGCTTTTGATTGCCTTGCATTAACAACTCTTGTTCCTGACTGTATTATGGAAAACATTTTAGTATGAAGAAAAAATGAAAGAAAGGTAATAGACCTGCTACGTCTTTCCTTGCTGTCTAAGCGATATGTAAGCTGGTCTCTTAAGATATTTGTATTGGGGACTATTACACAGAAACAATATGTGATCTAGCTTGCACTACACAGTCTCATTCTTATTAAAATCTAAGGATTTTCACTATGTGAAAAACCAATATATTTTTTAATTATGTTACTGTTTTCATAAAGAAGACAGTCTCCATCCTCAGAACCCTTTAAGCCCTAGAGGGATCATTTGGAGCATAAAAAGGATAAATATTTCTCAGTGCTCTTTTACAAAATACATCTCATATGCCTACGTTGGAGAAATCTGAAACTGTAAGAACAGTTCCCATAAGCTATTCGCTCCCATGCTTTTCTTCTCCCATCCCAGCACAATTACAGTACAAACAGCAGCAACAGCATTAAAACCTTCATCATTTTAGTTCATAAAATAAATATCAAAGAGCATATAAAGGCCCATTTCTTATTATAATAATATACAGCAGCCAGCACACTTTAGTTCACTCCCTGTGGAAAATGTGCCAAACATGCTCTTTGTATAATGTACATAAGTGAGAAATTCACATTGTGGACCCTTTATCCTCCTGCATGTAAATAGCCTGTTCAGTATTATGTGCCAGAGGGGCTCACAATCCAAAAAGAAAACACTCCGGGGGGAAAGAAAACAGCACGGGGTGGGATGAGGATTTGTTTTTAATCTAACACATACAATTTGTATTTAAAATAAGAAAAATGACATAACAAAAGAGCCAGAAAAGCTAGTGCTATCTTGGCTAAGCCTGGCACGTACACACATCATTTAATTTTAAAAGGGTTTTGTTTTTTGTTTTTTTTTTTAGGATATTGTGACACCCTCAGAGGATTTGCTAGAGTCCAGCCAACTTGAGGTTCACATAGCAATAATCAGCTGAGCACAAATGACATCCCTGTGTCTGCAAGGAATGTTGCATCAACAGACGCATGAGTCCAGCATGGAGTACATACCGACCACGTTCACGGCAACTTTTTGCCACTCTGATGATACGAAGCAGTCATATGTGACAGATATGGCAATTTCCTGCAATATCCTTGGGAACCCTTCTTGAATTAAGTTTAAGGATATTTGGGATCCTTTGTATTAAATGAATGGTTTATGTATTATGTTTATGCAGGGCCGTCCCTACCCATACGCAAAGTACGCAGCTGCGTAGGGCACCAGGAAACTTGGGGCACCAAATTTCCTGGTGCCCTGTGCAGCTGCGTGATGCTCCAGCCCTGCTCTGCGTCTTCCACGTGGCCCCCACCCCTGCTCCTGCCCAGCCCTGCCTCTTCCCACTCCTGCTCTGCCTCAGCCCGGCCCCCACTCCACCCCTTCCCCAAAGCCCCCGCCCCTGCTCTGCCTCTTCCCGCCCCGCTCTCCCCCAACCCCCACTCCCCTGAGCTCTGCAGCAGGGCCAGGCATGCACTCAGCGGCGGCGAGAAGTGCAGCAACCTGGCCCCAGCCGTGCCGCCGGTGAGTGCTGGGGGGGCGGTTCCCCCCGTCCTCCAAGCCACTCCCCACCCCCACAGAGGCCTGCCCATCCCCCCTACGTGGGGGCTGTGTAGGGCCCCAGAATAGCTAGAGATGGTCCTGTGTTTATGTGGAGTTGGGCTTTCTCTGCTGATTACCTGTTCCTGGAATCTGAAGATCAAAGGCTCAACCTGTAGGAAAGACTGAATGATACACGGCTGTGCTTTTTCTGAGTTAAGGCTGTTATTAACTTGTAACCACAGGAAAACCCCTTGGTGGGTTTTGAAGTACTGACTCCTACCAAAGCCTTTGTTGGGTTTTGAGAGTGATCGCTGGTCAGCTTATGAGCATGCATGTAGGTTCTTTTATTGTTTTTAAAATGTATTCTCTGTAATGCTTTCACCTTAAGAATAAGAGCTGTGTGGCAATTACGTTCTTCATCACCTTTGAGGAGGAAGCAAAACAAGCCTGCTTAGGCAGTCTGACTTTCTGGGACACTCACAGTGGGGGCAGGGAACTATGCAGCCTAGAAAAAGCCTGGTCAGAAAGAAATTGCAAAGCTGCTGCAAATGCGGTGCCCCAGATTTCTATCAAGTATCTTTCATTTATCAGCCAACTTTTCCTGAAAAAAACTTACCAGGGGACAGAGAAGCATGTCTGGAACAGTGATAGTGATTCATATTTTTTGTCAGATGGCTTTGCAGAGGAATATGAATATTGAATGCTAGAAGATTGCATTAGATAGTCTATGTACTGTGCTGCTACAAGCTAATTTTTAAGGTTTTATGTTCCAGAGAAACACACTGGACAGAAGAAATGCCAGCTGAAATCACTGATGAAGTGTGAACCCAGATTCTGTCACACATACAAATGTAGACTCAGACATGCACACATCAGCAATATGTCATAAGGAGCAACTGTGTGTGTTATGCAGTTGTTAGTCTCCCTAAAATGTACAACAAAATACCTGTAAATCACCAAAATGTAATATAGTAGAAGCCTTTGTTCTCCAAGTACCATGGACATCTCTCATAGAATTTAAGGCCAGAAGAGACCACCATGATCATTTAGTCTGACCTCCTGCACATTGCCAGCTACAGAATCTCACCCACCCACTCCTGCAATAGATCCATAACCTCTGGCTGAGTTACTGAAATAATAAAATCTTGATTTAAAGCTTTCAAGTTACAGAAGTCTAGTTTAAACCAGCAAGTGAGCCAAGCCCCACGCTGCAGAGGAAGGCCAAAACGCCCCGAGGGTCTCTGCCAATCTGAGCCGGAGGATAATTCCTTTCTGACCCCAAATATAGTGATCAGTTAGACCCTGAGCATTTGAGCAAGATCCATCAGCCAGACACCTGGGAAAGAATTCTCTGTAGTAACTCAGAGCCCTCCCTATCTAGTGTCCTGTCACTGGCCATTGGAGATGTTTGCTGGTAGCAGTTGCAGATCGGCTTTGTAAGCTGTCTTGTCATACCATCCCCTCCATAAATTTACCAAACTCAGCCTTGAAACAAGTCAGGTGTTTTGCTCTGACTGCTCCCCTTGGAAGACTGTTCCAGAACTTCATTCCTCTGATGGTTAGAAACCTTCATCTAATTTCAAGCCTAAACTTGTTGTTGGCCAGTCTATATCCATTTGTTCTTGTGCCCACATTGGCACTTAACTCTCTTAAGGTAAGCTTTCCTTGGATCACCCAAAGTAGCCCTTCTCTGCACCTGTTCCAGTTTCAATTCATCTTTCTTAAACATAGGAGACCAGAGCTGCACACAGTATTCCAGATGAGGTCTCACCAGTGCCTTGTATAATGGTACTAACACTTCCCTATCTCTACTGGAAATACCTCTCCTGATGCATCCTAGAACCGCATTAGCTTTCTTATCAGCCATATCACATTGGCAACTCATAGTCATCCAGTGATCAACCAATATACCCAGATTGCAAACAATTTGGACACAATCCACAGAAGCTGTTTGTTGGGAAAGACGTTAGGTTTTGAAATCCCACTGGATGCTGATACATTTTGAGCGTTTTTGGTGGCGTTGCAAGCTCCAGGAGGGAGCGGGGAGGAGCGGGAACATGGCGTGCTCAGGGGAGGAGGAGGATAAGGGGCAGGGCCGGGGATTTGGTGAAGGAGTCAGAATAGGCGCAGGGAGGGGGCAGAGTTGGGATGGGGACTTTGGAGAAGAGGTTGGAATGGGGGCGGGGCACGGGTGGAATCGGGGTGGGGTGCAGAGGGGGGCTGAGCACCCACTGGCGCGAGCAGAAGTGGAATATGAGTGGAATATTGCCCTGAGGAACTGGATTCTATCCCTTACCATGCCACAAAGTTCCAATGTGACGCTTGTCAAGTCATTAAAACCAAACCTTTCAGAGGTGGCCATTAATCATGTGTTCGTCATTCTCTTGGTGTCTGATTTGCAGAAAAGTTAAGCACTCACAAATGCAACTGAAGCCAATGGGAACTGTGGTGTGAAGATTGTGAGAAAATGGCCGATGTTGGTATGGTGGGTTCCGTGCTTTTCTTGGTGGTGGGCTAAGATGCCACCCCTTGCCCCTGCTCTTGGGCGCCGAGGGCCCCACTCGTGGCCCGGGAAAGTGGTAGTGAGGGAAGTGGGGGAGGGGTCTGCATTTGCTCCTCACTCTGAGCCCCAGCCCCTCTCAACCCCTGCAGGTTTCTTATCCTCTTCCCCCTTGAGTAGGTTTACCCTCAGTCCTTGACACTGCAGGAGGGAGTCTCTCTGCTCTGCTGGGGCAGGGTCTCCCTTCCTCCGGTTCTCTGATCTTTCAATTCTTCAGCAACACACCTCCAAACTCCAGTCCTCTCTCTTTCGTTGCACACCCTGACTGCCTGAAGGAGGGGGGGTTATTAGGTTCCTGACAGGGCCTTAATTGACTACAGGTCCTCCAATTAACCTGTAGCAACCCTCCCTAGGCTATACGGAATCACGCCTTAATTAGCCTAGGGCTTATATATCTCCCCTCTCCCACTGCTCCCTGCCCTGCTGTATCACAACATATAAAGTGATATGTACAGCTAAGTACTCTGAAAAAGTCAGGTCCTAGTTTGTCTCAGATTAGACATCCAAAATTAGTGCACACTTTTGAACATCATCTCTCTGTACCTAAACTCTTCATCTGTAAAATGGGGATAACAACAACTCATCTCGTAGGGGTGTTGGGAAAATAAATTCATTAACATTTGGGAAACATTCAGACACTACAGTGAAAAGCACTATAGAAAAGCCCGTAAGGAAATAAATAACTCTGCCTTCAGAGAAGGTTTTGAATAGTGTGCAGTAAATAAGGCATGGGGCCACACATTGAACAAGATAAAAACAAAATATTGAATAATTGCTCGTTCAGTGAGCAACAACCATCTGGTGTACTGATGGCAGAGCATGGGAACACAAAAGCTTTTAAAAGAAAAGGTCGCCAGAATTTTTGAACATAGGCAAAGCAACATATTTTTTCCTTACTCTTGTTCTCAGAAGTGGGTGAACTGTTTTGGCTGAAATTTTCCAAACAAATTTAGCCTGAGACAGACACCAACATGGAAAATTTCAGCCCAAATGGTTAAACCTTGCAAAGGTATAAGCCTCTGAAACAAGACGTATAATCGGAAGTGTCAGACAACCTTGATAGTAAGTGGCGCTATCAGACCTGCCTATAATAAAAATCCTATGTTTCCACATTTTTTTAAAATACCAGGTTAAATCAAGAGCCTGAATCTCCACTGATTTGCACCTTGTGTAACTATTTACACCTGTGTGAAGTAGATGCAAACGTGCAATACTGATTTAAATTTTACACCCACTTGGTACTCACTGTGCCAACTTTTGCCACGAGTTATACTGGGATAATCTAAGTCTTATAATTTCTAAAAATCTATTTAACATACCACTCTTTGTATCAGAAGATTAAAACAGTGACCACTTTTGTAGGCTCTACGGGCCACATCCAAAACACAATGAAGTCAATGGGTGTCCTTTAAAAAAAAAAAAAAAACCTTTAATAGGCTCTGAATCAGACCCTTAGATAGGTTCCTAAAAAAGAAACAAATATGTAAGGGTAGGTAGAGGTGTTCAGAGGCCACAAGACATTTTTGGCAAGTGTTCATGCCAGTTTCTACCACATTCATGCTCCTTTGCTCCTCACTTTACATGAACACTTGAGCATCAAATACTATTGTAATCTCCCTTGTTCAGCCCATTAAACGAGGCTACTTTTTACATCACTGGCAGCATTGGCTCAGCTGTGGGCAGCCTAATGGGAGGGAACTTGTGATGGTGCCCATTGCCAGCAGCTGCCACCAGGCCCTCAAGCACAAATTGGTCAGTGCTTCACCTAAATATCAAGTGATTCATGTCCATGGGTTTCTTGGGTCCCACTCCTAGGTGTTTTAGGGAAGAATGAGAAAAATCCCAGCGCCATAAGGAAAACTGCAGGAAAATCTCCAGTGGTCACTTCACGTTTTCCAGGATACCTCCACAGGGAGGAGGACCAGAAACTTACTTCTGTTAAATAAATGTTGTTATTTTCCTTTGTATTTGTAGATTATCCCAAATGTGGGGTAGCTGGGCATGGCCAAGGTTCCCCCTAAATCATGTGCACACCCAGAAATGCCTCCTGTTGGCAGACACTCAACGTAGACCTCTGCTGTGCAGAGGGGAGTCCAGCCACTGGCTTTTTTGGGTGCTGCTGTGACAGATACAGCAATTTCCTGAAAAAGCTTATTGAATTAAGTTTAAGTATATTTGGGGTCCATGGTGTTGAATGCAAAGTTTATGTATTGTTATGGGATTGGATGTAATTTCTATAGGGGGGAGACATGGCCAGTATAAACTTCGGGAAGTGTTATGAGCTTCAAAGGACTACTTTAAACAATGTGTCAGACAAGAAGAAACTTTTGGGAAAAACAAAGTTAAATGGCCTTCCAAAGAATTACCGGGGGGACAGGTGAGTGCAAATTTGCACGTCCAGACTCAATCTGTTCAAGTGAGGGCCTGAGGAGAGAATCATTGTCTGCTGATTAACTATTCCCAGGATCTGAAAACCAAAGGCCTAAGATGTATAAAAGAGACTAACTTATTCATGTATGTGCTTGTTGTGAAAAGAGCTGTTATGAATTTGTAACCACAGAAAAACCCCGCTGTGGGGTTTGAAGGATTGACTCCTCCAAGACCCCTTGTTGGAGTTGGGGGATGATCTCTGATGAGCCGAGTAGCATGAGTGAAGGGTCTCTTTATTGTTTGAATATGTTTTCTCTGTAATGCTTTCACCTTAAAAATAAATGTGCTTGCTTAGAAAGACCTATGTGGTAACTAATAACTGCTGGCAATTGCAACCCTTCATAGCTTCTAAGGATAAAGCAAAGCATGCACACTGGCCTGTTTAGGCAGTCTGGGTTGCTGGAGAACTTGCAATTGTAGGCAGGGAACTGTGCAGATTGTTAAAATACCAGCCGGGGGAGAGAGAGAGATATGTGTGATCCGAAGAGAGCTAATGGCTGAGGAGCTGAAAGCCTAGAGTGAGTGCAGTTGCTGGACCAGGGAGGGTAAATACATGTGCAGTTGCCTTGAACTGTGTCAGCCACCATCTTCCATTGGTGGTAAAGGGAATAAAGTACTTCCCCCTTCCTCTGGACATTTCTACCACAACCAACCGTGGGTAGGGAGATAAGGAAATCAAGGGCTCCCTTTTCCCTTGCCACAGCTGCTTTTGATCCTGGGGGAAGGAGGCAGGGCTCCCTCCTTTTCTCTCTTCTCCCTATCACCAACATATACCTAGCGAGTGCAAGGAAAGTGTGTAGGATAGACAGAGTAAGAAAGAGAAGAAGGGAAAGTAAGATGGAGAGAAAGCGAGAGAGCATGCATCATGGGAGGGGTAATAATAAATTTCTGGTATGGAATGAATGAGGAGAGAGAGAGAGCAACTCAGTGGACAGGGAGGAGAGCATGCGAATGAGGCAGTGGAGGCATGAGGGAGGATACAGGGTAAGAGTGGGAAGAGAACGAGCTTACAGGCTTTACACCTGAGCTTGGACAGTGATTCATTCCGAACACAGAACAACAAAAAGAGCAGGAATGCTGGGCTTAGCTTCTGGCATCATTGGTCTTTCTACAAAGGAATCCAAGGCACTTTATAGCAAAACACAGAGCTTAACAGAATAAGTGCTCAGAGTGCACTGAACAAAACTAACTGGTATTTCTTTACCCTGGAAACATTTTGCAGGGTTTGAATATTTCTTTTAAAAATAACATTTTAAAGGAATGAAGCACAAACACATTACCCGTTTTATTTATTTCCTGAAGATACTGTGCAGTCATACCCTAAAAGTATGTAGCTGTTTGCTAAATAAATGGGAAATGAGTAACTGAAATCCATGTGCTGCACTGTAAAACTTGGACACCTACAACTAACTTATATAAAAGCCATTTAAGATTTGTATATCTCATGCCCATGAACATATGCTAAAATAAAATTTTACAATGCATGAAGTAAACTTCCAGCCAAGCTTTGTCTCTCACAAAACAGTTTGCGCAATAACATGCTTTATATTCAGATGTCAAGATCCAAGCATATTTTGCCTGGGGTAAGAATGTTAGCCTTGATACTTTTGCATTATGACTGGTTTATCTATATGAGCTGCACATTAACCCCACAACATGCAATGTTCCCTGTCTTATTTCTGAATAGAGAACTATATACACCCATGATCATTATTGCCTCTGAGAGACACAATCATTTCAGGAAATGAACCATCAAATTAGAATTTTTTTACCCACTTTTTTGCAACATACCCAGGCAGTTGGCTTGATGTAAAATGATGCATAGTGCTCAAAGAATAAAAATAATAAGAAACCATTTATACTACATATCAAGAAGGGTAATTTACTCAAATTCATAACAATGAAAAAGTAAGAAATAGAACATTTACTCAACACCGATATAATAACAACCTGTTTTACAATATATTCAAGAAAGAAGAGATAAAAATGACTTACTAACATCATAGATCAATGCTAACTATTCTTCCCATACAGCAACACATTTAAACTGGAAAGATATTGTACATACTAATTCAGCAGTCCTGCAGCATTTTTTTAAGTAGTGAGAAGAATTCAAAAACCATGTATCTGGTACGAAAGAGCCTTGACTAATGCACAGGAATATAATGAACCCAATGGCATATACAACAGTACCACCACATAAGGGCCCAATCCCGCAATTCATAGCATGTGGATGGACTTCTGAGCACACATGCCAAACCTGCAAAAAAAAAAAAAAAAAAAAAGCAGAAATTGGGCTTGCTTTTGGCTTAACTGGATTGTGAGTTGCTTGGCGAGATTTTTGCTTGCAGCTTGTTTGGCTTGTGGCTTTTTTTTTTTTTTTTTATCAGCTCCCGGCAAGCAAGGGCAAGGTGGGGTCGGAGAGAGTCAGGGGTGCACAGCGGGCCCACCAGAGTCCAAGACTGCAGGCCTAGTCATATAGAGTGTTGGGGTTCTTAGGGATTGGCTTGTTTGGGCCTTGTTTTGAAATGAGATTAGCTTGAGTTTTGGCTTATTGTGAAAGTCAGGGTGCTCAGTTACAGCGTGGAAGTTGTCAACCGTGCTTCTGAGCCTTAACAGAGCCCTATTTAGTGGTGCTGCTGCTGCACCCTTGCACTACTAACTGCAGGATTAGGCCCTAAACAGTTTTCTAAAGAATATAGGAGTAAAACCGTTTTCTAAAGAATATAGGAGATACTGTATATATACAAACATTATGATGATGACTAACTGGATATGAAAACGTTATTATTTTTTATGAAGCAAACACAACAACAGTGGCTTCAGGCAGGGGCCAAAATTATTTCACTCTTTTTTCCCCCCAATGGAAAATCTGTTCCCAGATGCAGTATGTGCTAGTTAGCAGAATTATCCAGGTTGGAAGGCAATCCTCCTCCATTATGACAGGAAATTCCTGAATGTAGCAAACCATGCAAAGAGGCCATATCTAAGTAACTGACATATTGTATGAGGGTGGGAAGGAGGAAGAGGGGGTTTTTTTGTGGGGAAGGGGGGTCTTTCATTAGCCTACTTCAATCTCTGACCATGCTTTTTACATTTAACTTCTAAAGCACAACCTCTGTCCTATTTGGTATCATTTGGCATTCTTATCTTCTTTTTGCTACATCCACAAGCTCTAATTATATTTCCTTTAAGCATGAGTTTCTGCATGTCTCCCCATCGCACGAAGCCTCTGGTTACTTCCACATTTCATCTGTCTCTTCTTCCTGGTCACTAGAGAAATTTGTACATTCCCTCGCTCAAATCTGTCTTCTACAGATCCATTCCCAGACTACATCCCCAACCCAAAATCTGTGTTCTGGGAAACCTCATGAACATTCCCCTGCTCCCTTTCAAACTCTTGATCTATTTCTCATATGTTCAGCTTGATGCATTAACTTGCTCCCCTGAAACCCAGCTCTCCTCACCTGTCTTTTCCAATGCTGGCCTTTCCTTCTCTCACTTTCCATATCCTGTATTGGTGCTGTCTGGCTCCTTCTCTACTGCTTTTGTCATTTCCAGTCACACTCTATGTTGGTTTCAAAGTAGCAGCCGTTGGTACTTTCTTCTCCATTGAAACTCATTTACTTTCACTCTCTTCTCTCCTCCCTTCATCTGACATCCATTGCTACCCAAAGTCCTACTTCTCCTTTTCCAACGTTGACACTTGGTATTTCTTTTCTTTCTTCTCATCCCGAACGCACACCTTCATCTTGGGAAACTTAATCTTCCATTTTTACAGCCCAGTGGACCCTACTATCTCTCATTTCCTCTCCCCTATTTTACCTGCAGTTCTGCACTATTTCTTGCTGCAGGGCCAATCGTCTCCAAGCATACTCTCACTCTTCTCTTTATGGCCAAATGTCTTGTTTCTAATCATCACCTTAATCTCCTTCAGTATTTTTTCTTCTTCAATTTATTGAATCCATGTCTTCTACTTTCAATTAAATCCTTTCATTCTATTCCTATTCTATCTATCTCACCATTCCGAATTTAGGATCATCCCTCACTTTATCTTCCTCTCTCTCTGTACCATGCAGTAGCTTTTGTGAAAATATAGAGACCAAGTAAATTCCTTCAACTACAAATTCACCTGCTGTTCTTTTAGCTGTCATCCTTCTTTCTAAATAGCACACCTGCACCTTAGTCCTGCACCTACAAATGCCTAATATCTTTATGTTTAGTTTAGTATGTTTAGTTTTCTCATCCAACCATTCTCCACTTTTTTTCCTCAGCCTTCAAGCATGCCTTGATATCCCACATTCTTAAACAAAAAACCTCATTTGTCCCTGTGACGTTTTGGGATCACCCAGACCATATGGGGTCTGTCACTGCCTGTCCTATAACCTTAAGGTGCCTTAATGCTGTACTACTATGGCTCAGACCCCTGACACCAGTAGCCTGCTCACAAACACAAGGGATCATCTTAGTTACTCCTTGCACAATGACACCAGCTGACCTTCCAATCCCGAGTCTCCCCAAATCCGTCGTCCTGGAATTCTTACATATCAGAAATAGACTTTTCCCCCTGGTTTGTCACCTCTGAAGATGTAGAACCTGTCCCCCAGATACCAGCTTACTTTGGCCCTCACATTCCACACAATTTGCACACCAGAGATCTGCTTGGGGCAAAATAAACCAAAGGTTTATTTAATATGTAAACCACAGATTCAAAGATAAAAAAAATAAGGGAGTGCAACAGAAAACAATACAAGTTACACAGTAAATAAACAAAGACTCAATCTCAGGATTTACACTTCCATATTAGATAAAATCCCTTTTCTATTACAAGTTGTCTATTGCCTTTGAACAGTACCCGAGCATATCTTTCTAGCTATTCCAGCCTTTCAGGGACAGCTTCCCACCTAGAGGCTCTCTCTCACTTTCTGGGTGGTTTTCACTTCAAACCCTTTCCTTTTAAAAGGATTTGCAATTTGTTTGTTTGTTTTCCTTCAGTCACTATAGATATTCAAAGTTGGGAAATCCCCAGTTGTCCTAGTATCTTTCCGTTAATTTTAACGGTCCATCATTGTGTTTTCCTGGGTTGTACAATGGATTGTTACTTGAATCTCCTTTTGTGAAAATATCTGTCTTGGGGGGTGGTTCTCCCTGTCTGATCACTCACTGTCTTACTTTGAGGTGGAGCCAAAGTTTATGAGTCCAATTCTCCATATACACAAATACATAAATCTATAACCATATCCTGTATACATATCGCATAATGTAAGTTTAGAACATCACAAGCTTTAATAAAAGACTTCACTCAACATATGTATACAATATTATTGTGCTATAAAAATCAGTTGAACTTATTCTTTGGGGTCCAAATGCCTTCTTCTCCCTTTGTGGCATCTGGATCCTGGTTGTCACAGTCCCCATTTGCCTATCTAATTACCACCTTATCTCCTCATAATCCTATACTTTTGAGTGAGGTGTCATTTTCCATTGACTTGTTTTCCTGATATTCTCTCCTGAATCCATTCTGCCAAAGCTCTTCTAACCAAGGTCACTTCTTCTGTATGTTTATCCTCAGAGACCTGCCCTCTATTTTCTTTTTTCTTTGTCTATCAGCTGTCTCCTCCTCCTTCCCCTGAACTCTCTCCTAATTCTTCTCCATCATTTTTTTCACTCGCTGGTTTTCTTCTTATGTCTTCAACTCAATTTCCTTCAGTGACTTCTTTTCCTACTCTCTTCTGCTCTTTGTCAATATCACTCAGGGCTCTAACCTTGATCTCTTCTTCTTTTCCTCTACAGCTTATCTTGGGTTGACTTTTCCATTAGCTTCATCTTGTTTTCTAAATTAAAATTAGTCTTTGCATTAAAGTTGTTTAAAATGTTTTGCTTTAAAATGTTTTTTCAATGTCAACATTTTCATGTAAAATTTTCATTTGTTTCCAAATTTTTGGTTTCACAACAAAAAACCCAAACCCAAAATATTTTCAGTTTTCAAAAACTGACAACAATGGAAAACCATAATTTTGGGGGGTTTTGAAGAGTGAAAATTTTCCATTTTAAAAAATTTGTTTCCTTTGAAATTTTCACAGAAAATATGTACATTTTTCTGACCAGCTCTACATTTCATAATTAAGGTTCTTCATAATTTTTCTCTTGTTTTAATCTCTGCTCTCATTTCCTCGGACTCTCCCTATCAAAGCCTGAATCCAAAACAATCTTTTTGTGTTCCTTTCCAACTCCAGGCTTTGTGTTATTTTTCCATATATTATAATTTTGAACAGCCACCTTCTTCCTGCATGGCAAACGACAACTTTCTCTTCATGAATATCTTTCCTCACTTCTTCCATGAAGACTTAGAATGCTAAACCACCCATGAAAAGGAAAGAGAAAAATGCCTGTCTTTGAGATGAGACAGAAAACAAAGATTCTCAACAGATTTGGTCATTCTAGATCCCACAGCACTTTTAGCAAAGGCTGAAGTGATTATTCCTAAAATATTTACCGGTAGTTAATTTTGTGTTCCACAATCTTCATTTTTGTCTGAAACTTTTTTGTAGCAATGTTCCTTTGCACTGTGCAATAGATACATCTTTTAACCTGAGTTCTGAGTAAAATTATTCCCTTTATTATAATTAGTAAAGTATTTGGGGATCCATTTGGATGAAAGGTGTTTCGCAAATTTAAAATTATTATTATATTAGTGACTAACTTGACTAATTGCACTAAGAAAGAACTTCAGTTTGAGATTGATTTGTGACTGCCACAGGCAATCAGTGCTGTCCTCAGATAAATATTTATTTGAGTATACAAATCCATGGTATGCTCACAATTTGAATAATGCATGCAGTTCTGGTCACTACATCTCAAAAAAGAATCTTTTAAAAATATTTTTTAAAAGATATATTAGAATTGGAAAAGCTACAGAGAAGGGATGAGCTGTTCTCAGATAAATATTTGAGCTGTCTTCAGATAAATATTTTCTAGCTTCAAAATGTGACATTGGTCCATAACTGTATTACTGAACACTTTTTGCTAGATAATATCAGACTGTAGTTTCTTGCCTTTGTCAAAATGGATTCTTGTTATTCCTCTGGTTTATGTGTCAATACTTATTTATCTGAATATACTGTGGCATGGAAGAGACTTCAGAGCACATTAATCAAAAATATCTTGATATACCAGGGTAGGTTTCAGGACTTCACACTACCCTTATCCTTATTTCTAATTCTGGCCACATATTGTATAATAATGATTTGTGATTCATACAACCCACCATCCTGGACAGAAGTACACGGCGATAAAGAATGTGATTTTTGACTAAGCATTCAAAGTGTCCATGGATGTGTCTTCCTGATTAATATTAATTATCAAATATATTTTGAGAAGGAGCTGAATTACAGTATGAAAGTTAGTGCAAGTTTTTGTGTGAGTAGACGGAAAGCCCATGGTACTTCCTTTGGCTTATTTGTTTTAATTAATGTTCTCTTCTGGCAGCACCTTTACTTCCCAGTACAGTAACAAAATCCTTCTTATTCCTCACTTAAATTTCACTGACAAATTCAAAACGAACCAGTTTATCCAACTCTCTTATCTCTGGCTAAGGAAATCACTTTTAGTTTAGCTTAATCTTGTGCAAGATGGAATTGGTTATTCATGTTATGTACCTGATGTGTTCGAACAGAAACCACCACCTGACATGGGTGGTTTTGCAGTGGTGCGTTCCTGTACCTGAGCTAGTTTTTATTTGGTTGGATTCCTGGCACTTATCAGTAACCTGAGTTCCGTAACTGTTCCCTTATTCCTTTATATTGATTGTATCCTGGTGTCACTAGGAACTTTTAATGCAGTAAATTATGTTTGTGAGCCGGGTTATCAACCCAGCACTTTAAAGCATATCTTGTGCTGATCTACTAAACCCATGGCACTGATGACTTAGATGTAGCTTAAACTGTTAGTTGTGAAAATACGCTTACACATTCAAAGAGGGATCAACACAGCCGAGGATATTATTTTTGTCAGATATTTTAATCCTGAATATGCAGCACAAAAACTCAGTTTTCAAAAGGCTTTTGACACCACTTTAAATGTATCTAGCTGCTGGTGCTTATAATTCATACAATACTAATACTTTGCACTGATATAGCTATTTCCATCCCATGGGGAAAAATGCTTTGCAAATGTTAACTAGTAAGTCTCATAACACCTCTCTTCTGGTAATCAAGTTTTATTATCCTTATTTTACAGATGGGGAAAATGAGGCACAGAGACTCTGAATGATCTGCTTAAGGTCATACAAGAAACCTGTAGCAGAGTCAAGAACAGAACCAAGATCTCCTGACATTCAGTCTTCCTTCTTTAACGAGCACACAATCCAAAATATAAAATTAAATGTGATTAAATGCTGCACTCCAGCCTTGGGATTCGTTTACTATTATTCAAGAGGATGTTTTTAAGGGGAATGTGGGGAATCCCAATGTGGAATAAAGGTCAGATGATTTTACCTGTATGATTATGTCAAAAAATGTACTTCTGATACACCATTTATTTCTGTTCATGTTCTCCCACTATGAGGTAAAGAAGAGAGAAACATATGTAGTGAAAAGAGAAACATTCTAACTGAAATATGCTTTATCATTAGCCTATTTCTTCTTGGGTCAGTCTGATTGTTCTTTTGAGGTTTTGATATACCGGGATTTTTATTCTTATTTATGTCTTCTACTGCAGTAGTGCTGAGAGGCTTCAGTTGGGATCTTGTGTAAGATACTGCGCACACACAAAGAAAGACACGGTCCCTTTATTCTAAGTTTTAATAGATCCAGGAATTTTCTTCATTCTATTAGACTCACAAAGGACATCAGCATTTTTAAAAAATTGATATTTTCTGTTGCTCTCCCTGTAAAATTCATTATCACCAATAAATACTGCACTATTTCAAGGGAGAGGCATAGGAGAGATAGAAGTATATCGGAGGGCAGGTGATGATTTGGGTGAACTAAGGAGCTTTGATATTGGGTCCCAGCTCAATGGCTGAATTGGAATTACGGCAGTTTTACAGGAGAGAACCATAATTTACAGGTGAACCAGAATAAGGTGTCAAAGAACGGTGATAACTACTAGTTGATAAAACTGAAGCATCTTAGACACCACTCTACTACAGCAGTTTTGAACACTTTCAGTCAGACACTGTTGCGTTTATGTTTCATTGGAAACACAGAGGGGGAGATTTTCAAAGGCAGGTGCCTAACTCTCATTTGTACATTCGAAAATCTACCCCAGTGATGTCTAAACTGTACATGACTTGGACACAAAAGGAAAATGGTTCTTGGGCTTATGCTCTGTTATTGTGGAAGCAAACATTTCAGGACACGTGTGTTTGAAAAAGCTACCACAAGATCACATAAGGAATCACCAGTACTGACAGACCATTTCAAACCCACTTTTAGTTTGGTGTATGAGGGAATCAAATCCACAACTCCAGACATTGTACACTGGAACTCTATGCCTGAGACTCAACTGCACCCTAATGGTTAATTTCCCAACACTTGATTCTTTTTGCCATCTGCAACAGGCTGAAACATCTTATTACACTGGACTACTACACTATAAGAAGACTCTGAATAACTGAGTTAAACCTACTAAATATCAATCCTTAATTTCAATCTCTGTGCTGGTTTTTCCTGCTCCAGATCGCGTCAATCTATTCTTAAAATATTTCCATTGTCTGCATCAAACACCTGGGACATCTTATTTCAAGTGTAGACTTTGCATGCAAAAGTCAATAGTGCTGTACCCTCCAGAGATACTGCTTCAAGGCAACAATGCTTGCTTTGCTTTTCCAACAACTAGGATCAGTTCTATTTACAACACTCATACATAGATAGGGTTACCATATTTCAGCAAAAGAGTGCACTGATGGGGAGAGTGAGGGAGCTGGAAGTTGGGGGTACTGAAGAGGTACGTGCAGTGGGGGTATTCACTGGAGGTGTGGGCAGTGTCACTCCCTGTCATGGTGGCAAGTGCAAACCGAAGACACAGTGATAGTCATCACTCAGCGCCTCCCTGTGGACCACAGGGCTGGGAGCCAGGGCCTGGGTGGGTGGGATCTGGCAGCTGTGGGTGCAGGGGAATGGACCAGTCAGCTGACAAAGGAGGGGAGGGACCAGTTGGGAAGTGGACCGATGGGGGCTCTTTCTGAGCTCCAGTGTAAAAAAAAAATGCTCTGAAAAAAACCGGGACATTTCCTGTTATTTGAAAAATCCGCCTGCCCCGGACAGAGGACGGAGCCTCAAAAAAGTGGTATGGTAACTCCACTTATACAGTAACTCCCACCAACAGTGGTTTGTGCTCCTGAATTGTGAAGAGGATATGACAAAAATGTCATATGCTATTTCTTTGATACACATTAGATTAGAAAATCTGCATTAAGGAGCTGAGTATTTTCCACTGGTTATTTAAATCAGATTACATACAAGAGAGAAAGACAGCTGTTTAACCTGAAAAACAGGGTTGAAATGATATGCTTTATAAACACAATAGGCCTGATTCTGACATTTCACCAGTTTCACAGCAGCAGGTCTCCACTGACTTTAATGATCTACTCTTTATTTATACTGGGGTGAGCTCAGAATCCAGCCTAATATTACACTCATGGCCTAACACACCATCAGGCCTAACATTACACCACTATATAGGAATAATTCCACTGAAGACAGTGTATCAATGCGTACTGGAAATAGCACTTCCCGTGTAAACGTTTGGTATTCTACCTGTAAAAAAATAGTATTTCCCTGCCTTTGTGACTTCCTAGTACTGTTTTCTCGTTGCCTGAGGATATCAGTGGGCATTCTCTAATCTGACATGTGGAGTAAACCTGACTTGTTTCTATGGAAACAAGTGCTGGGGTGGTTATGGCTGAAACCTTATTACCTGCCGCAAGCAATAGCTCTAACCTTGGCATAGTCATTCATCTCCTGTGCTCCCAGCCAATGGCTCAGAAAAGGAGCTGCATCTTCTGAACACCTGTTCTCATTTTATAAATGTCACCTTGAATTTCTCCAAACTTTTACAGTCCAAAAAATCTGTGTCATTAGTGTCATCAGTAAGTTCTGTTTGCCCAGACTCTTTACTCCTGCCCTGCCTGACATCGAGGAAAGAAAGCAAACTGACCCACAGGTACATGCATGTGGCTGATGGGCCTTGGGTTTGATTCAGCTCAACTTTTCCACTTAGCATTTGGGAGAAGGAGTAACTGATGGTGGAGAGGATAGAAGGAGAGTCAGAAGAGATTTTTCTCCCCCTTCATTTCTGGCACAAATACACACATGGGAGATTCTAAAATATGGCTTCCAAGAATATTCACACCTGTGATTCTGAAATTTGCTTTCCACAAATATTAGTGTCTGTAAAATTTGATATTTTTTTTCAGAAAGTGAACACACACACAGAGCATGTACCTCAAATTTCTACTGTTCCAGCTATATTCTGTCTTGCTAACTATAAGTACACAGCTGTCTCCACCCATTCACCCTGTTTACTAGAGACAAGTGTCTCAATACAGAACAAGGTGTCTCAAATGTTTTATAGAAATGTTCATCTGAATTAGTACTACAATCTGCTGTATAATTTTCAAGTGACTACCACTTAGGTTTGAAACAAACAAACACTGACTAGGCAGCTTTTATATCTAGCAGTTTACTAAGATATGTGAAATCTTTTCCTCCCTGAAGATTCAAGACTGATTTAGATGATTGCATAGTGGGGAAAAAATGATCTATGTTAAAACAACAAAATAATTATTTTGACTGAAGAGGGCATTAGAATTTTGCCATTTAGTTTTCTGCCTCTGATGGTTTTCATGATGCAAATGGATTAGCATCAAGATGAAATATGAACAGCAAAAATGACTGTGCAACAAGGCATGTAGTCAGGTAACATTGCACAATCCAACTGTATGCAAATACAGCATTACAGCACTTCAAAGTATTGCATATGCAATTATTTTTTATTTACTAAGAAAAGCTACACACATGAGCTGCATATGCCCTAACAGTAATTACATTTACAATCCATTAAAGTATCACCCAGCAACCCAGTATAATAGAGAAAATAACATAGCAGCACACTCCCTCCTCACTTCCCCCAAAACTCATTATTTTTAGACCTGCTTGGAAGCACTCTTAAAGATATGGCTATTTAAATATTATGGGCACAATACTGCAAAGACTCACTAATGAATATGTTAGCACCACTTACTATATTCGGCTTAGTTCCACTGCCCTCACTGGGTCTATATGTAGCAACAAGTATGGATATGAAGTATCCTTATGAAAGGAGCTTCACATATTTTTTGCAATCCAATAAAAAATAAAACCATTAAAATTGCATTTCCTGTGCTTCGCTGTCATTTATCACACACACACTAATCTCACAAAGGTTTTGCTCAGATCAGCAGAAAAATGACAATGGTTACATGCGGCAAAAGGAAAATCAAGATGCTTAATCCTTTCAATTGCACAAAATCTGGTACATGTTAAGTTGTGAAAGCATCTATTTGGGCATCCAAACTGAGATCAATTTAACACTGCAGGACAACACTAGAAATACAATTGCTTCCTACACTTTTTGCTGAAAGCTTCTACTAAGATATTTTAGGGATGGCAAGGCTGGAACCATGTTAAATATTTCATATCCATAAAATGGTAGAGACTGGGGTCAAGGCTGGAAGATATCTCCCTGAGGGAAATGCAGGTCTAAGATTTTCAGTGACAGAGGTTCTGTTTCACAATGTAAAGTGAAAAAAGGGACAGCGTAGCTTGGGACAAAGAAAATCTGTGACAGCTTTCTTCTAAAGACAACATATTATGTTTATTTCTACAATTATTATTCATATAGCAGCACTATTAATGTGGACAATTCACAATCTGAAGCCAAGATTGTGCAAATATTTATGCATGTGCATAACTTTACTTATATGAACAGCCCCATTAAGTGCTTGTGTAAGGCCTTGTCTACACTACAGAGTTTTGTCAACAAAAGTCAGCTTTCGTTGACAAAGCAGTGGAGGCGCACACACTACAATGCTCCTTCTGCCAACAAAACTCTCCTACTTTGCCAACAAAATAAAACTACCTCGACGAGGTGATCTTAGATGGTAGATCTTTTTGCAGCACAGTTATATCGATATAGCGTCCGTGTAGACATGGTGCTTGGTTACGTTGCTGTAAATGGCCTCTAAGCAGTGTCCCAAAATGGCCATCCTTACCGCTCTGGTCAGCAGTTCAAACTCCACTGCTCTGCACCCAGGTACGCAGGCATCTGCCCCTCCCCCTTTAAAGGCCCAAGAATTTTTGAATTCCGCTTCCCGTTTGCGTGGCATGGAGAGCTCACATTGCATCTTCCCAGATGACCATGGCGGCTCCGTGCAGCAAACTTGGAGCACTTGGAGCACACTGGAGCTGCTGGATCTGCTGGCACTGTGGGGAGAGGAGGCTTTGCAATCCGCTCTAGCCATAAGAACTTTGATACCTACGGTCAGTTTTCCCCTAGCATGCTGAATAAGGGCTGCAACTGGGACACGGGGCAGTGTACTAAGATATGACAGTGGGAGCACTGAAAGGGAATAATAATTATGCATTGGCAGGGAAATAAACTAGATTAGCTAATAGTTCATTTCCAAATCTAGATTCTATGAACACAGCAATTAAAAAGCTAAAGACAACATCTAGAGGACTAGTTCAGGCAGTCAATGATAAGGACAGGCAACATGCTGAAGTACTGGAGTAACAACACTAATGGGATGACATAATGTTACTGTAGACTGCAGGAAGCCTATGTGAGCACACCAACATTAGAAGTTTCTCAGAAGCCTGAGCAGACTCAGGGCTTGTGCAGTAAATAATCTCCCCCCCCCCACCCCGCCACCCCCCCCCCCCCCACAAAACTAACAATTGAGTGTGTTACGAAACATCACATTAAAACACAGGGACCAAATCCTGAGGGCCTTACAAGGACAAATTCTCACTGACTTTAATTGTAGTTTACCTTAGTAAGAACTAAGGGGGAAAAAAAAACACTGAGCAACCCTGGTTTTGGTCCCCAGATGATTAACAACTAGGCATTCCATTCATCCTGGCAGATGGCATGGACAACAGCTGGATAACTTAGCAGAATTAGCCGTTTTGACTTGAAAGTAAAACATGTCACCATAAAGGGCACGATCTGAAGAGGGGCTCAGTCCCCATGAGTGCACGGTGTTCCTTGTCCAAAGAGCAGCAGCATAAATGGTATTTCTGAAGAAGGACTGAAATTCAGAACCAGTGCAACGTGTAATGCCTGTGGACGAAGAGAACTGCTCAATGTTATGAACAACTGAACATTTATAACTCTGGTGTTAACTGACACTATTTAAGACCAAAAAAAAGGTTGTAGTTCAGGAAACTACTAAAACCTGTCGCCTACCGTTTCAAACTCGAGTGCCTGAAGTTAAGCAACTAACTTCACATTTAGCCACCTAAGAAAGTGGCTTTATGTTTAAATGTGCCATGTCCCCACAATCCCCACTGGTTTCAACAACAACTGATAGATTTGTGTTCTCCTACACTGCCAGCATAAACACAACCCTCCCCTCAACTCTTTCCTCTCCGGTGTAATTTTGATGTCGTGTTTTCTACTATTTTAAGTAAAGGAAAATATGGAGGTGCGATACCTGGAGTGATGAATGTGGCATTTGTTATGACATCACAAGTCTAGGTATATAGTAGTCACCACTGAAAAGTTAACTTTTGCCAGCGGTGCTCCCATACTCAGTGGTATTATACATAAATCAGTTTGTCCCTACGGACAGAATGGAAAACGTCGGTGGTAACCATGTCGCAAATGCTAACTTCTTAATGCCAACTACTAACTCGGGTTCTGTTGCACAGTGCTACCTAATTATTTTGTAACCTGAACGGACACAGTATACCATCCTAATTAGGATTAACTTCCAGCACACATTTAACTAGAAAACCAGGTTCAGAATAGGTGAGCTGTAAAACTGTTCTGTAATGGATTATCAGAGCAATGTTTTCCATAACATTGCAAAAATCGGTCAGTCCATCAATCAAGTCATACTTATAGCCACTAAGAAGGTGGGTTTCCATAAAAAGAGTAGAAAGAGTACAACGTACTGGCTTAACGTCTATGTGATGTTGTCTACTAATGGCTGGCCCACAAAGAAGATAAGGGATATATTATTAGTGTCAGCTAAGGGAGATCTATCTTAGCTAAAGTGGTAGAGGACTATGTGCTTGAAGCCAAAGGATTAGTGTTCCTACAGGTGTGTGTAATATTTATATGTGATTATGTTTTATTCAGCACACTGATTACATATAATAGCTTTTTTTATACGTTGTGCACTGGCAGTCCAGTCATCTTGCACCCCTTGCTCAGCTACAGGAAATGGGAAAGGCTATCTCATCTGTAGCATTTGACACACTGGACAAAATTCAATTCCATTTAAAAAAACATCCTGAACTATCAGGGAGGAACAATTGAAACTAAATGAGGGAAGAGTGTTTTTGTTACTACAGAGCTCATCTATGATTTTTTCAATGTAACATGGTGCAACTGGTCTCTCTTTCCCAGATAATTTAATTAGTCCTTTTCATGATTTCAGGTGCATTTTCTACAGTGAGTGGAAAACTGAATGGAAATGAAATGTCTGTCCGTCCTCAAAGAAGCATACTGTGTATTGTACCAGCTCTTTGAGGGGAAATTTATCAAATATGAGGTTTGCAATCCATGCACTGAAAAGCAATGATGAGACTCAATATAGATGAAACATTTATTTTTGTTCATGTATTAGCATAGCAGAAGTTGCAGAAATAAATGTACATGTAGCTACAAATATATATTATTTAAATAGCTTCATGCCCATCTAGTTTAGATTCACTTTTTATACAAATCTTATAAAAACAACAGTAACTAAATCAAGTGCCTGAATCATGTTTCACTTTTATTTTAAAATATCTTCATATATATATATGCATGCATGCATGCTGCCATAAAGGTGAATGCTTCACAGTTAGAAATTTATGGTAGCATTTCAGTTTATTGGCACAGTAAAAGACTAGTCATGCTAACATCTCTGGATATAAAATGACAATCTGGTTTTAAGCATGCACCCTTCTCCCAAGCTCATTCAACTGAGAATCATGGGAAAAAAATTTCATTTGCTTTTGAACAATCTTTTACTTTTTATAGTTCAATATTTTTGTTTTTAATTCTCTTCTCTCCTTCATTACCAGCCCTAGAAGATACAGTAGGTGTTTACGGTAGCAGTGTTATGCAAGCTGTCCCTCTACACAGTTTTGTTTCACCCCTATGCCTTAGTAAAACTGGCACACCATCACTGAGTGGACACACTGCCACAGGAGCAGAAAGAACTGCAAGAAAAAGACAAGAATAAGCATCACAAGTATTTGTATGCATGACTGGTGGAAGACATCTGCCCTGAGTTTTCAGTCATGTACCTATAAAGCAGGCTTTTGGTTCCAGCAAAACAGGATTAGTGTTACACATTATGTGCAGTATACAGTAAGCCTCACATTTCTATTAATCTACACAAACCTTTATGTTTCTAATGTGTTAGAGCTGATTCTCTTCTAGATATACTCACTAAAACATCACATGATTCAATGCATAGAAACCCTCAGTCAAATACACTACAATGTTGTGATAAAAAATGTTCAGACTGAAAAGGATCTAAATGTCAAACAAGTAGCTGTCACATAAAATCTGTACTATGTCTACTAGCAGATTATTCTGTATTCATTCTCATGCACATCCTCCAACGGATGGTATCTAGCCTGAAAGGCATGTGAATTCAACAAGACAACGAACGATGCTGCTACTTTTTGGAATTACATCAATATGTTGTGAATTCACAATACATATAAGAAGCAAGCCACGGGATGTGTACTGCTTTGCTCAGAGATGGTGAAATCCTCTTCCACAAACACATCTATCCTTAAAACAGGCCAAATTGCAGGTGTATCTGTACCACTGGCCAATAAAGCACCACCTGGGCTGTTTGATGTAACTATCTACTCCAAAAAACTAAGCGTTAAGAGAGGCATGAAAGTGTTCCCAGTCTCATTAAAGTGGGTTTTCATGAGTATAAGGCAGGTAACATGGGACCATTCTGTATCTTTTTCTCTCATTCGATAGTCCTTTCCATTTGCCGATGACTGAGATAACAAGCAAACAATAAGCAACAGAAATCGTGATGTACCCCACCATTTTGTGGAATCTCTGGATAAAGACATATAATATTGGGATTGGTGTGTCACTAGTCAATAAATTAGCTGTAGCAAACCTTGAATGTATTTATTCTTCTGAATACTAACTGTTGCATCAGATATCATACTCTGCGATATAAAGTAAGGTGATCCAATTGAGTGAGAAATGCCCTATAGCTCATTTGTGAATTTAACCCACAGAACACTGTTTAAAAAACATAGCTGGTGCTCTTTTTCATTCCTCTGGCACCAAGAGATACAAAACAAACCCACTTGCACATACTATCAGGAATTCCCTTGTCACAGACTCCTTTCTGGTTAAATTTATTCCATATACATTATTGAAACATTTTCTCTCTTTTTTCTCTAAGGTTCTCCACCATGACCCTGCTCCATTTATGTGCCAAATCGCTGATACAGAAAGGACAGCCAAGGTGAGAAAATATTCCAGTCTCCATGGCCACTCAGCTCTTAGACCATCTAAGTGTGATGAATTGCTCTGAACTGTGATGGGGGTTTCACTGTCGACACTAGCCATTAAACCGGCACTCAGAGATTAAAGACTGAATTGCCTAAGCACTTTTAATAGAAACAGAAATGCACCTATTCATATTTGTATCTGGAAAAAATGAAGTATCTGTACTCCTGGGCAAATATAAAGCAACCAACTCGGTGTGATGCTCTGTGGTGGCTGAGACACAGATAGACGATGATAAGCCTTGTGCCTATGCCTGTAAGAGAAATGATATTACAGAATATGGACACCACAAACAGTGGATTTATATGATAATCTTCTAAATGGAAGAGACTGCAGTACAATTCCTGTGCCATCAACTAGCTCAGGAATCTTAACCCCAAAATAAGGCAACAATTTTCTTTTATTGTTAACAATTATTGCTTTAAGCAAGTAGCTATTAGAAGAAACAACTATTCCCAGACCAAAGAATCTTTAGGAAAACCAAAGGCACTGTGTTGTTAGTATTTGCAGAGCTACATTATGTCTGGGATAAATGCAAAGTGGCCACAGTTTTTACTGAGCTTGAAGTACAGGTTCAAACCACATCTTGGATTGTGATATATCATAATAAAAAAGGTAACAAATGAGAATAAAAAATCAGGAATATAAATGCAGATAATCTTTAAAACATGCTATCTTTCCTCTTTCTAAAAAACAGCTTTATTTTCCTTGTAAAAAAGCTTGATTAAAAATAATTGTTAAATTTAAATTGTCAGAAGTATTCAAAATCATTGCTCTAAAACCATCATTTAGAAACAATCTTTCTAATTTTAAAAATATTGCTGGCAGTCTTCTGCAACTTAAAGCATAAAGATGGAAACTGCAGGTGAAAATAATACATCTATTTCTAATACTTAATTTATACACTATTTCCTCAGTAAAAAGTGCAGTTAAAAAGGAAAATTATATCAAGGTTTAACACTTCCAATGTCTAGGCACCACTGAGACATAGTAGGAGAACATTCTGATGAATGGCTGTTGTGAAGAGTTACTGGCAGCATCATTCTTAATTGAACGTGTTGTAAGTTTCAAGCCAATCCCATTACAGTTTCAGCACAGTTTCTTAGCATTTCCGACCATGAAAAGAAAGAGTCAAAAGTCACAGATAATTTAAACAAAAGAACCAAACTGTTGTTAATACCACAATGAAGAGTAACAGAAGTTACCAAACGTTATATGTACAACACTAAAATGATGGTCCCCATCCGGCATAAATCACCAATGATCATATACTGCTTTATACCTGGTGAGGATGTAGCTCAGTATTCATGAATTACAATAATTATCACAATATTTTAATTTGCTATGTGCTTGAATAGCATTCAGACATGACAAGACACTCAGACATTTGCATCTTCATTTGTCACTCACTGGGCCTGATTCTCCTCTCCATTACTCCAGTTTTATGCCAGGGCTTCTCTACATGGACAGTTAATGCACAAAAAGTTGGGGTGTCAATCTGCAGCACTCGAGTATGTCACAGAATAAGTAGCTTTGAGGACCCTGCTACCACTCACTAGAAGTTCCATAGTGCTCTCTGACTTAGGTCATCAAGCAATGCAGAACTATTACTTTGTGGTAGCAGGGTCCACATGGCCAGTTAGTGCCCTGCATCCTAGAGCATTGCGGATTTACACCCCAGCTTGCTGAACACTAAACTCTCCATAAAGCCATGCCCCCAGTGTAATGCCATTGCATTCAATGGAACTATGCTGATTTACACCAGCTGAATATATGGTCTAGTGATATATATCACCTAGTGATCTGAAATCTGTGCACTTTAAAGCATATGTATTTGTATTTTAGTCAACAGGATGTGTTAAGAAATTCTGACTTTGTCTAATGAGGCAAGGACTTCATAAAGAGGTAAGTAACATTTAGTTTTGACCACTGAATTTTCTTTTCTAAACAATAAAAAAATAGTAGAGGTAGTGCAAGCTGCCATGTTCTGCTCTGTAACCAAACTTTTACGAAGTCTGAGGACATTTAGAAATGAGGTTTTGGTTCAAGCACATCTCTCTCAAATTAAAAAACAGTGAACGTGAATGCATCAAATAACAGCAAAGGCCACTTCTCTAATATATGGAATAGATTTCAGTGTCAGATTTATAATCAGTTGGAAAAGACCCTTCATTACAGTAGCATTATGTATTATTTAAGCAATAATCCAAGTCAAACGCATTACAGTTACAGATACAACACGGGAAAGAACCATCAGCAACTGTGCTCATAAGCACAGCATTTATATGCAATAAGTGATATTTTGCCAGTATCTATGAAATTTTTATTTCGCCTACTAAGTACAGTTTTCCAAGGTGAAAATGGTGAAATTCTGCCTTCTTGTCAAAATCATGAATATTTATAAATTTGCTCTAAAACACTGCAATGGAATGACACCTCTGTGCTGCAAAAACTGTCTTTAAAAATCAAACAGAGGGGAAAAGAAAATGAAAATGTTTTATTAGTAGTATTAATAATAATAACATCAATTTTGTTGATAATTTTATTAGATAGTGCTGCTTCCAGAACTGATGGTGCTCAGTACTTCTAGGATTTGCTTAGCACCTTCCAGGATTGAGCACATACTGCACAATTCCTTGATAAAGTGATTTGAAGTACAAGCCTAACTGCCCTGCCAGGAGTATTAACACGAAACAGATTTTATATGTAAAAATAAAAAGATAGTCTGAGTCATTCATTTCTGTTTATTAAAGATAATGACATTAACGACATCCTGATACATTTCATGTATTTTATATTATCCCTTGCTAGTTTTCCTTGCCCTGAGAGAGCACATAGAATACTGAAATAGGTATTTGCATTCAGCTGACTGCCAAATAATTTTGCCAGTGTAGCGAAAACTTGTTATAGAGGCAGTTTCTAGAGATAACTGTGGTATATGCTACTGAGCAAAACCCAACTAGATGACAAAATCCAGGCCAAGATGGAAAGGAGAGAAGAAAAAAGCTAAATGTCTTATTTTGCTTTTCAAATTGACATTAACTCTTCGAGCTAGATATTAATATAGCATAACAAGGGAATCTCTTGCACATTTAATTCAAGGAAGCAAAGTACAGGGCTATAAGCTACTCATTATTTTATGTCAGAAAGGTGAATTTTAACAATGTAAGCTGACATTTTCTTTTCCTTTATTACTGAATTAGAGATAAGACAACAGTGGGCCTTCTAAATAACCTTCTAGCATTGTGCTAACTTGACCATTGTAGCTACAGGCATAGCTTTAACTTGGAAACTGACATGAAGAAAAAAATGGATTTTCCCCCCTCATAATGGCTTTGCAGTCAATCTTTAGTTAGCACTAAAATATAAGAGATAGTCTGCATTAGGAAAGCTAGGCCTAAATTGTGGGGATATTTTTAAATATCAAAAGACAAGCTAAAAAGCCATTATTTATACAGTAGTTTCTTCCTCTTCTTTTTCACTTAGATACTATAGATTGCTTACATAGTGCATGGAATCTCAGCTACAGTGGTGATAGGGTCATATAAAACCCTAGATAGCAAGAAAGAACAGCGCCTTTTTGTGCTTTTGTGACCCTGTTTATTAATTATCACCTTCATTACATAGGCTAATATCTGCCAACTTTTATTCCCACTAGCCACCCTAGTGGAACAGGATTACTCAAGAGTAAAGCAAGCACGATTTGGCAAATAATTACAGTTAACCAACCATTTTAAAATGCAGCCCATTCTGTACTCTAATCATTGAACCAAATTAGCCTGCTTTAAATGAATAAACACAGTTGTGCGGCAATACTTACTTTACTAAAAATACATAATACTATATATATTTTTTCACCCCAACATCCATTTGAGGAGCTAGGAACATTTAGAAAAGTGAATATCATTGTTCCCAGTTTACAGATGGGTAAAACGAGAATCAGGGAAGCTAAGTGATATGCCAGTGCAACACTGCAAGCCAGTAGCAAAGTCTGGAAGAGAACTCAGGTAACCTGAATTCCAGTCTCCCCCCCCCCCGCCCCAAACCTCTAGGCCATGGGGGGAAGGATAGCTCAGTGGTTTGAGCATTGGCCTGCTAAACCGAGGGTTGTGAGTTCAATCCTTGAGGGGGCCATTTAGGGATCTGGGGAAAAAATTGGGGATTGGCCATGCTTTGAGCAGGGGGTTGGACTAGATGACCTCCTGAGGTCCCTTCCAACCCGGATATTCTATGCTTTCTCAGACAGTAAATTGAGTATCCTAAATTGGGTGTGCCTTGCTCCTTGCTGAAATTTTATCCACATTTCTCTGCTACTTTACATTACCGAGATTCTTGCCACTTTCCACATTTAGTTATTACTATGTATCAAATTTCAAAAGAGTGCTATGCACATTGCAGATAGGTAAAAAAATATTTGGTCTCTGCGTCAAAGAACTTATAATGCACCTACTGCCAAATATGGATATACTGGACAAGTAGCACATAGAGATAGAATCCTTTTAGTTGAGACAACCCAGAGCATGGTCTTGTGACCAAATTATTATCAGATTCCCTGATAACCAGAAGACACTACTATATATACACTTGAGATAGGCTGAGGTGGTTCCACAACATTGTCATGCAGGTTTACAACATACTCATGCATCATTACAACATTGTAACAATTGCCACAGAAGTAACCTAACTTCCCTTACCAGAAGAAATTTCATATGATGTATCCCTTGCACATGTACAAGACACACTGAAATATATACATGGAAAGCAAAACATAAGACTAGGATTCTTATATGTGTTTCCATCATCCTACAGTCCATATATAAGCTGGATGTGCTGCTGATTTTAAACAGGATAACGCCATTGACTTCACTTACCATTTGAGGGTCTATCAGTTAGTGTAGCTGGACTATTATTATGCATAGCAAACATACATCTCATAACTCTGTATCAAAAATGTTATACATTAATTTAATTTCAGAAGGTTTGGGGCCAGATCAACAGACATAGCTTATGGGTTTTAAGCCCTTGTAATATATCTAGCTGCTGTGCCCCCACTCTTGTTTCCATTGTAAATGTTGTTTTTTGAAGCTCTTTAGCTTCACGGTATTGTTTCAGAATGAATCACTTTGATCTGACATATCTAGGGAGATAAAAGAAATTGCTTTATATTTATTACCATGGAAATTGCAGACATAGTCCTATCACCTAGCTATCACCATGGCTGTGTCAAAGGTCTTGTCTCTGTTTATTGAAAGTTTTAAACAGCATTGTTTGTTCATTCATTACCTGCTTAAATGGCATATTATTGCCTGAAAAAATTCCATACTGAGATACTGAAAATAACACTAAATTCCCTTAACATTTTTAAAACAACAAAGCCAGATTCTGAGGTAGTGTAAATCAGCGCAGTTCCATTGAAATCAATGTGGCTACACCAATTTACATCAAATGAGGATCTGGGCTTCAATTTCTATCTCATTCATATTTAAATTAATGCAGAAGCACTTCCACTGCATGGAATGGGAAAGAATCTATAATATTTGTTAATGATATCAGACAGTATTCAATTATACTGATAAAAATAAAAGGCTCAACATCTGGAAGACTACGGTAGCTTCACAGTCAAAGAAGCTGTGCTTGATTCAACAGTTGGTATCCCAAAAGGTAATGGAAAGAAGGCAGCATGAGGCCTTGGATCAAAGTCTGAGGCTGAATACTGTTGTTCCTTCCATTCTGAACATCAGTGCCTGATGTGTTCTGGATAGCGACATCATGGTGACTCCTGGAGCAGCATATTTACTGTACCCAGTTCTAGATTGCCTTCTACCTAGACAGTCATTTACACTTGTGCAAAGTGGATGTAAAATACTATCTTTCCATTCAGTACTCACTCTGCACCGACTATCCCAGTTACAAGCCAGTGGAGCATAAGACCTATTAAATTTGTTTATATATTTACCGAGGCACCTATCCTAAAGGTGGCGCTCCTCAATTCACTAAATCAATCCAGCCTAGAGAATGAAAGAGAGCCCAAAGAAGATTATATGTAAATAAAAGAAGATCTGGGGTAAAATAACCTCCAATAGACATGGAAAGTGATATCAGTGGCAGCAACATGTTTATTTTTATTTTTTTAATTGGCATCTGTGGGATTTGCTTTATTGATCCTAGTTCTCCACCTTGAGTACTTTTTCTGGGCTTGAAATAATTGTCTATGCTGCTGCGGCAGCAATGACTGATGAATCAGATATCATAATGACCAGTTTCAGGGAGTCTGAGTTCTCCCTTTTCTTAGGATCAATAGAGCTTATATGCGTAAACTTACAAAAGAAAAGTATTTCTATTGTGTTGATTTAGTAATTTCTCCACAATACAAGTAAGAAGCTATTAGAAAACTGTAACATTGCTCAACAAAAGAAAGAAAAAAAAAACAAGCAAAATATGTTAACTGAACCAAAATAAATAAATGTATTCTGATAGTTAAATGTTGACCAATGACTGCTACAAAATTTAACGGCGTGCTAGAGACTTTTCAGATAAATTATTTGCTGTTCAGACAAATTATTATTATTGGAAATGCACTACCAGAAGGCACTCACATCCTACCGTGATAAGCACAGTGTAAAAATCTACATAGAATAAAACTGAAAGCCATCAGACTTTATTTAGTTTTCTGCTACCATAGATATTTCCAGTTTAAAACACCATCAAGTAGTAACTTAGCAAGTAAATATTAAGTAGAACTACAAAAACAAAATGGGCACAGTACAAGCACATGTGTCATTCTGCCAGGAGGTAACTCCTAACGAATTGTTTTTCTGATTAAATCTAATATTTCTTCCGATGGTGTCTATGATGGGGTATACAAACCGCACACCAGCATAAAAGAGGTTCAGAAGCTGCTTTGGGTGAGAGTGGCCCTGTCCCTCTGCACTTGCAAATCATGCCAGGACGTGAGGAGCACTTAAAAGGAAGGAACTCCACTCAGATGAGGGCAACCTTAGGAAAGGGTATAGGCTGTTGAGTCCCCAGCTCCCAGAGGTCTGATCGCTAACAAAGCCACTGCTTTTGAAGAAAGGAGGAGAACATGAACCCGCTGGACTAAGTAGGGAAAGAGATTGAGACTTATCCTGGAGACCCGGGGGTCTCTGGTTGGACTGCAATATTTGCAAAGTGCTATGTATAAGAGAGGCCAATTTCTTTACTGCATGCACCTACAGGTTTCCTTTCTTTTCCTTTACGCTATATTTACGCTTGTTTGCAGACAGTGGACTGTTTTGTTTGTTTTACCTGGGACCCTGAGAGGGGAAGAAATAGCCAGAAGGTCTCAGCCAGAGGGTCACGTGCTGGCCCTGCTAGACTGACAACACCCCGCAGCACCCTGGGGTGGGGTGGGGCGGTAATTGGAGCCACACGTGTGCTCCCCATGTAGCTTCTGGAGGGGGTGCTCTGCCAAAAACAGATTCATTACAGTATCTTATACTCTATTCTTTACAGTTTCAAAGAGAGAGACGTTAGGCGCAGTCACACATGGTTATAAAAGGAATCTCAACTTCTTCTTCTGCTACAATACACAGGGCTCAAACCCCAATTCTGGAGCTCAAATTAGATTCCTCCAAATGTCTGTCTTCTGATCAAATCCTTTGCATTTATAAGCATGAGCTTTCTTCCAAAATGGCTTCATAAACATTAATTAAGCCCCATAATACCCTTTGGGAGAGAAATAAGTTTGGGGTCTTTTTCCCCCTCCTTCTATTCCTTCACTATTTTTTTTAAATTGACTTTCACTGGAATTGTGGGTGTTCCACACCTCTAAAAAGCAAGGCCTACAGTCTACAGTTAAGCACCTCAAAATTAAAGACCCTGAGGAATCCCATTGAGCCATAGGACTACTCAATGTGCATAAGGCTAGATAAAAAAAGTTCCTAGTGGAAAGCTGTCCTCACAGATGACACCATAACCACTGACCCTCTTGCTGGCAGAGTGGACGGAGGGTCAAGAAATGAATAGGGGCAAATTTTCTCATGCCTAGAGGTGGTACCTCTATGCTGGGATGGGAGCATCTTGGCAGGCTCTGTGTAGGAAAGCTTGCACTGTTTGTGTCCCATGTTGTATAGTAACTGAAATGTATACAAAAATATTCCTCCGGTCTCCAGTGTTGTTGATCCAGCTCTTTCCATTTAAAGCTTAAACACTGTACATGTAGCCAGTGGGACAGGTTCTAGAACCACACATAGACAGACCGAACTCTTTTGCTGACCCATAATGATTCCAGGTGCTAAGACCCCCCCACAGAGATTCACAATGGTTCCTGTTGATTATCCCTGGCAGCCAGACCAGGTAAGTTGTGTTAGCGTAAACCCCGGACTATAACAACCCTTGTCCTCTCTCTGAAACAAAAAAGAACAAGGAACAGAGATAAAGGGGTCCTACAGGGAAAATTCTACAGAACAGACAACTTCAGGAAAAAAGCTGAGACTGAGATTTATGTTTTACTTTGCTGCAATTTAAGATAGCAACAGAGCAATCCCCCAGCTAAATCTGGACCAGATCCAGCAGTTTAGCTGAAACTACAAGCTAATTTCATACGGATCACCCAACAGCCACTTTGGACACTACTGATCTAAGCTGGATTTGAAGGATAATTCAGAGGTGAAAGGATATATGTCACAAACCGAGACACCTCTCCTCCACCCCACCCCACCCCACCCCACCCCAGTAAATGTATTCTGATAGTTAAATATCAGATATCAATACTGTCCAACCTAATCAAACTAGACATAATCCTTCAAATTATGAGCGAAAAAATAGGGAGTGAATTCTTGATCAAACCAGTGTACAGGTAATCCTGGAAATAAGAGAGAACTTGAAACAGACAACTGGAGGAACAGAAAGACGGCCACATTAAATATATGCAAAAAGAAAAGGAGTACTTGTGGCACCTTAGAGACTAACCAATTTATTTGAGCATGCTCAAATAAATTGGTTAGTCTCTAAGGTGCCACAAGTCCTCCTTTTCTTTTTGCGAATACAGACTAACACGGCTGTTACTCTGAAACCTGTCATTAAATATTTGTGCAATTTTTTACTGTATTTATTTTAGATTTCAATAACAACTTTTAAAAAGTCCCGAGCCAAGGCTCTAGCACCCTAACACACCATTAACAACACAATCAAACCTCGGGAGCATTAAAATAATCAATTAAACAGGAACTCAGCCACCGACAAAAACCCTTTTATGGGACGTGCACCAACAGAAACCTTCAGTCTGCTTAAAAACATTGATTATTCGAAATGTCTTTTTCAGCATACTCAGATAGCCATCCGATTTGGGTTACTTCAGTTCAAGGTGGGGAGCAAATTCCAGTCTCTGAGCCCTCATTTTCTCTGCGCTTTCTCTCTCTTTCTCTCTTTTTTTTTATTTAATAAAGGTGGCAATCCAACTTAAGCACCCAACTATAGTAGCAAGGCACGTGCTGAAAGAGAATCCCTCAGGTAGGCCGGTCCCAGGCCATTAATGACTTTACAGACCATGGCCAACACCTGAAACTCTACCTGGAGCCCAATAAGCAACCAGTTGTTCATTATAGCTAAATTGCCATTGCTGCAGGAACCATAACTTTGAATTTCTTGATTGTTTTCCATTTTAATTTTCACCCATAATGTTGCACTAACAAGGTTTGGCTTTGGGGTTTTACTCATTTGATTTTATTTATTTTTAAAACTAAAAATAAGAGCTGTGACTGCACATTGAACACTACAGGACAGATCCTTCACTCAGTCATACTGGCATCACTTCCAGCTGTGTGATTTGTGAGGTCTACACCTTGGCACACTGTTAAAAATGTAATGCAAGCTCATGTCCCATCCATGACTAGTTCACATTTTTCAAAGACTACTTGATTGATCTATTCAAATTCTCCAAAGCCCCTTTCTTTCTTGAACTGCCAGAATCCTATTCTTGGAGAAATTGAGGCTCTTCAGAATCACACTAATGCTGAGATCTCCCCCAAAAGGAATATGGTTTAAGCAAAAATACTGGCATTTTTCTTCAAATGAAAATGTTCACATTCTACTTTCTGAGAAAGGCAGATCTGAAGGCAACTCAGTGAGTATAAATTACAATTTACCTCAGGAGGAATAACTTATGCTCCCGAGCCACGTTAAGCGTGTAGCCAAGAAGGAGCTGTCTGACTATATGAAGTTTTACCCATCTTTCAACTAATTTAGATATCCAGTGCAAAATTTAGCACTCCAGGGACATCATAAAGATTTGTGGCATTCTCTAGCGGGCTCTGGGTTCATAAACCAATGAATGGATTACATTGATCCATAAATGTATTCCTTTCATCTGTGACAGATACAATCTTCATTTTACTGAAGTGCTTCAGAGAGCAATAAAAGAATACAACGGAGGTGCATTTCATGGCAGGAGGTATGGCTCTCTCAATGAAACAAAAGGCAAGCCACATATTGGCCTTCCATAACTTAAAACTCTGACCATTTTACACAGAAATGTTGCTCGGGAAACTCAGGCCACAGCAAATCCATACAGATTTTAATTTGTGCTGTTCTCTTGTAGAGATCCACCAAAAACTGAAAGGAGTAGAATTCAGCCCCAAATATTTAACAAAGAAAACTCAAAGAAGTTAGTCACTATTGTAAAAAATGAGTGAAAAGTGGTTTCCAGTATTGATTCCGTCCTAGAGTTCTCTTACCAACTTTTGCAAACCACAGATAATTACAATGTGCTGTTTTGGTTTGTAATTGTTTTCTCCTTTGTTGCTCATTAAAAGATAAACAAATGGTAGATCTAATTTAATGACTATACAAAGGGAAACAGTAACATTAATTGTACACACAGTGCTTTTAAACACATGAAGTAAACAAACTGAAAAAAAAAATCCTCCTCTTTTATCTTTCAGTTACACTAACCTTAGGGGTTACTTGTAACCATACTGGGCAAAAATGTCACAGAAAGAAGTGTGGTTTTAACTGTTCTATTTAACAGACATTGAAAAATTACCAAACAGCAATTTAGATTTCTGTTTACCCTCTGTTGTTTATAAGATTCTCTTAAGACTCCTGAAAATGAAATTAATTTCCTTTCTAATTTTGTCACCTATGTTTTGGCACTTTTCCGTCGATTTCCCCACCTCCCACACTGTGTTTCTTATGGAGAAGAATCCATCAACAGTTGCAGTTCCATCCTTACATTTGTAGCTAAAACATGTTTCTAATCTGAAACTCACGATTTCAGTTGATGGGGGGAAGGGGGGGAGAGTATCACACAAGCAACACTCTTTTTACCTCGCCCACATTAGGACAGTATTGTGATGCTGATCAATATTAATTTCATAATACCTGTGTTATTACTTGAGATTTCTGAAATATCCCACAATGGGCCACATTAAAGAGGCCATGGTTATTATAAGAAACAGCAACATGTGGTTGTGGGAATCTAAGGTGAAACAAGTTAATAGCTTCCCATTATCTGCTGATAATGCTGTCGCCACACTGTATGTGAGAATAAATGACATGACAAGGCACTAAATGAAATAACTGATAATGTATGTGAGAAAGCAAGGAACTACAGATGGGAGTTCTAAAATGTATTTATCACTATCTAAAAAAAAATCACCTCCTTCTAGCTGGAAAATACAAACTTCAGACAGTTCTTTGGTAAAGTATATGTTGAGGGAAAAAAATCTATTCAGATATGATGCTTTGAAACCCCTTCTTAACTTTGTGTATGTGGGGGAGGGGGGGGACTAAAGTATATTATTAGGGCTGTCAAGCAATTACAAAAATTAATTGTGATCAATTGCACTGTTAAACAGTAATAAAATACCATTTATTTAAATATTTTGGATGTTTCCTACATTTTCAAATATATTGTTTTAATTACAATACAGAATACAAAGTGTACAGTGCTCTCTTTATATTTATTTTTGATTACAAATATTTGTACTGTAAAAAAACAACAGAACAGTATTTTTCAATTCACCTCATACAAGTACTGTAGTGCAAATTCTTTACCATGAAAGTTGAATTTACAAATGGAGAATTATGTACAAAAAAACTGCATTCAAAAATAAAACAATGTAAAATTTTAGAGCCTGCAAGTCCACTCAGTCCTACCTCTTGTTCAGCCAATCATAGAAGATTAGGGTTGGAAGGGACTTCAGGAGGTCACCTAGTCCAACCCCCTGCTCAAAGCAGGACCAATCCCCAACTAAATCATCCCAGTCAGAGCTTTGTCAAAACTGACCTTAAAAACATCTAAGGAAGGAGATTCCACCACCACCTGGGTAACCCATTCCAGTGCTTCATCACCCTCCGAGTGAAAAAGTTTTTCCTAATATCCAACCTAAAGCTCCCCCACTGCAACTTGAGACCATTACTCCTTGTTCTGTCATCTGGTACCATTGAGAACAGCCTAGATCCACCCTCTTTGGAACCCCCTTTCAGGTAGTTGAAAGCAGCTATCAAATCCACCCTCATTCTTCTCTTCTACAGACTAAATAATCACAGTTCCCTCAGCCTCTCCTCGTAAGTCATGTGCTCCAGTCCCCTAATCATTTTTGTTGCCCTCCACTGGAAGTTTTCCAATTTTTCCACATCCTTCTTGTAGTGTGGGGCCCAAAACTGGACACAGTACTCCAGATGAGGCCTCACCAATGTCGAATAGAGGGGAACGATCACGTCCCTCAATCTGCTGGCAATGCCCCTACTTATATATCCCAAAATGCCATTGGCCTTCTTGGCAACAAGGGCACTCCTATCCAGCTTCTCGTCCACTGTAACCCCTAGGTCCTTTTCTGCAGAACTGCTGCCTAGCCACTCGATCCCTAGTCTGTAGTGGTGCATGGGATTCTTCCATACTAACTGCGGACTCTGCACTTGTCCTTGTTGAACCTCATCAGATTTCTTTTGGCCCAATCCTCCCATTTGTCTAAATCGCTCAGACAAACAAGTTTGTTTACATTTGCAGGAGATAATGCTGCCTGCTTCTTCTTTACAATGTCACCTGACAGTGAGAAAAGGCGTTCTCGTGGCACTGTTGTAGCCGGAATCACAAGATATTTATGTGCCAGATGCACTAAAGATTCATATGTCCCTTCATGCTTCAACCACCATTCCAGGGGACATGCATCCATGCTGATGACGGGCTCTGCTCAGTGAGAATCCAAAGCAGTGCGGACCGACACATGTTCATTTTCATTATCGGAGTCTGATGCCACCAGCAGAAGGTTGGTTCTCTTTTTTGGTGGTTTGGGTTCTGTAGTTTCCACATTGGAGTGTTGCTCTTTTAAGACTTCTGAAAGCATGCTCTATACCTCATCCCTCTCAGTTTTTGGAAGGCACTTCAGATTCTTAAACCTTGGGTCAAGTGCTGTAGCTATCTTTAGAAATCTCACATTGGTACCTTCTTTGTGTTTTGTCAAATCTGCAGTGAAAGTGTTCTTAAAATGAACATGTGCTGAGTCATCATCTGAGACTGCTATAACATGAAATGTATGGCAGAATGCGGATAAAACAGAGCAGGGGACATACAATTCTTCCCCAATTAGTTCAGCCATAAATTTAATTAACACATTCTTTTTTTAACGAGCATCTTCAGCATGTAAGCATGTCCTCTGGAATGATGGCCAAAGCATGAAGGGGCATATGGATGTTTAGCATATCTGGCACGTAAATAGCTTGCAGTGCTGGCTACAAAAGTGCGATGTAAATGCCTGTTCTCACTTTCTGGTGATATTGTAAATAAGAAGAGGACAGCATTATCTCCCGTAAATGTAAACAAACTTGTTTGTCTTAGTGATTGGCTGAACAAGAAGTAGGACCGAGTGGACTTGTAGGCTCTGAAGTTTTACATTGTTTTGTCTTTGAGTGCTGTTATGTAACAAAAAAAATCTACATTTGTAAGTTGTACTTTCACAACAAAGAGATTGCACTACAGTACTTGTATGAGGTGAATTGAAAAATACTATTTCTTTTGTTTATCATTTTACAGTGCAAATATTTATAATCAAAACATACACTTTGATTTCAGTTACAACACAAATACAGTATATGAAAATGTAGAAAAACATCAACACATTTAATAAATTTCAATTTGTATTCTATTGTTTAACAGTGCAATTGAAACTGATTAATCACAATTAATTTTTTTGAGTTAATTGCATGAGTTAACTGTGATTAATCGACAGCCCTATATACTATGTAACAGAGATCACTGTACAAAACCACAAGTTTAACAGAGTGATTTTTGCTATTCTTTTTAAAACCTTTGAAATAGAATTTGATAGCATGGATAAATTTTTGTAAAAATGCTTTCGGATGGTTCAAAAATTCTATGGAAAATCTACAATTCCTCTATTGTATTCTATACAAGATTTTAAAAAAGGTTTTATTTTGTTCTAATCAAAGATGACTACACATGCTTACACACATTCCTCGAGTTCAGAAAATACCAGGAGTGGAACTACAGTAGAGTACATATTATTTTTACTCAGTGTTTATTAAACATTACACAAAAACCTAAGGAATTCAATCCCTGCCCTGAGCAGATTATAATGTTCACAAGATAAATTGCACTGGAAGACTTAAAGTCTGGCTCTTCAATTTAGAACATTTTCATTCTACTATCAATAAGTTTTGACATTTTTCTCTTTTGAAATGACCTTAGTCAGATTAATGTCAAAACCTGTAGTATATTATCAAATATAAAGAAGGTAAATAAGATTACAAAACAGTAAATTACTTAGATTGTAATTCTTCAAATAAGAGATCATCTTTTTCTTGTGATGCCTAGCACAATGGGGCCATGGTCCCTCATTGGAATCTTAGGTGGTAATACAATATAAACAAACAACTTATTCTATTAAAAATGCCTCCTTTTAACTGGAATGAAGGTTGGGGGTATTTATTATTAGTTATTATTTGTATTACACTCACATTTACAATGTTCTAGGGGCTTTCCAAGCATATAGTAAAATTCAGTCTTTGATCACAATCCAAGCCCCAATCCTAGGTCAAAGGCCTTAAACCCATTATTAATTATTATAATGCATTGAAGTTAAACATTAATGTTTACGAGAGTTCAGTACTATAATTATAAAAATATCAATCATTAGAAATCCTGAAAATTCACTGGTAAGGTTAATCAGTTCACAATGTGTTTGTCCACACAGAGTCTAGCTCCAAAAAGTTGGGTCTGGAAATGAGTGTTTGTATTTGCCTCCTCCGAAGTATTTCCTAGGAAACACACTTAACTTTGTTTATCCCCAAAGTTCCTTCTTGTCTCTCACAAAAATAGTCCTTTGAAGCTCATAACGCTTCCCAGGGTTTACACTCATCATGCCTTACCCCACAGAGAAATTACATACAATTCTGCAATAATACAGTAAAAGCTGTTTTATCCGGCACGTTAAGGGTATGGGGGTGCTGCTAAGTGAAAAATGCCGGTTAACTAAGAGGGAGGGAGTTTTGGTGCAGGAGGGGGTGTGGGGTTGCGGCACGGGGGGGGAGGGGCGTGGGCTCTGGGAGGGAATTTGGGTGCGGAGGGGGCTCAGGGCAGTAGATTAGGGTGCTGGATCTGGGGGGCGCTCACCTAAGGCGGCCGCCCACAAGCGGCTACCTGTCCCAGCTGCTCCTAGGCAGAGGCGCAGCAGGTGACTCTGCACGCTGCCCCCACCTTGAGCACTAGCTGCGCAGCTCCCATAGCCTGGCAATTGCAGCCAATGAGAGCTGCGGGGACAGCATCTGCAGGCAGAGGCAACGGGCAGAGCCGTGTGCCGTACCTCTGCCTACGAGCAGCTGGGACAGGTTGGGGGGAGCTGCCCGAGGTGAGTGGCCCCTGGATCCGGCATCGGGAGCCACTGCCTGCACCCCGTGCCCTGCACCCCTTCCCATGCCCCAACCCCTTGTGGGCCCTGCACCAACTGGACTGTAACCCGGAATGCCAATGAAGATGAGAAATGCCGGATTACAGAGCTTTCCAATTGGTGAAGTGCTGGATAAAACAGCTTTTACTGCATATAAACTTTGCCTTTTTCATACAATGGATTCCAATGTTAATTAATGTTAATTAATTAATGTTAATTCAATCAGGATATTGCAAGATATTTCAAGGCTATTGCAGGAAATTGCCATATCTGTCACAGATAATACTGTGACAAACATGTTTAAACCTCATTATCAAAGGTGTGGTAGCCACTTGTGCTGTCATTGAATGTCGCTGTAATAACATCTGCCCTAGGTCTTCTATTGTGAACTTCTTGAACCCTACAGATGCCCGTCTAAGGAGCTGAGAAGAGCCAATACTGTCTTACCAAAACCGATTTGCAAACACTTTCAAAAAGTATTGCTCTTAAGACAGAATTTTCTCCTAGCATCCAGACTGACCCTTAACCTTGATTAATTCACTTCATCTCAGGATTATTCCACTTATGTTTAGAATTAATTACCAGATTTTCTCTCTTATCTTTTCTTCAAGCCTCTCAGCAACATCAGACCCCCGCTCCTTGTTTATACTCAAAAGAGAAATAATGCTTCCTCAACTAATACTTGATTTTAACAAATACTACTAAAGAAGATTTATATGACTAAATAGCAAATGACTATCTTCTCAAACTCTTTTCATTACTTTCCATTGCATTACAGACCTAGTCTGATATTAACAATGTTTAATGCTGCAAAAGGAGCTAGTAAGCATAAGAGTCATCTTCTTGCCCTACTTTTACTGCCTGTCTACTCCACGCTCCTTGTTTTATGCAAACAGGAACAAGGAAGGCTAAGAGTTTTCTGATTGCTGAACGTGAGCATATTGGGCCAAATCCATCCCTGGTGCAAATGCACAGAAATCAGTGAAGTTACACTATAGTTGAATTTAACCATTACTATTATTACTACAGTGATTTTTCTGTTGGACTTTTGTCTCATGCCTCCTTTTGGACTACTAGCTCTTCATCACAACCATCAGCATTTACACCTTGAGAAGACATGTTTTGGGGGTCTTAAATACTTGGAAATCCCCAGTATTTTCTCTTTAAGTGTAGCAATATTCTGTTGGACATAGAAATATCAAAAAATGCAGGGGAGGGGAAGACAGCAGAAGCAGAAAAATGTGCAACAGGAATGAATCCTAGGTTGCACTCTCTCTCTTTCTCTCATGGGAGACCAGACAAATAATGTTACGATTTCTTTCTGTCACACACTGAACTGGCTGAAACTTTATTACTATAGTTATAAACAACTTTGATGTTGGGAGCAGATGGGCTATGAGGTAAGCACCTCCACAGTTTAAATTATGTATTACCTCATGAAGTGACAGAACTAGTTGTTTTTTTAAAAAATAGCACCCCCGCACCCCCCCCATGCTACATACAGCATTTTCATCAGACGTTTTTTGTTTTCGAAAATATACAGTATACATGTCTTCTGAACAGGGAAATTACAGCTTCCTCTGTCACAGGAGGGGCGAGCAGAAACCAGTCATAAACTTGTAGATTCAGCATCCTGTGTATATATTCAACAGTCACATTCTTCAGCAGCAGACAGCAACATAGGACCATACAATAAAAATGCTTTACTGGTGAAAATGATGACTAGTCGTGAACAAAACCACTCTCACCATGTGATTGGTGTCTTGACATTTCCCAAATCACTACTCTCCATAAACTCCCAATGATTCACAAAAATCAATGACTACTGGCAGGACAATACTTTATAGAGGTGACAGGCAAGAGGCAGTGTAACAATATTCATTTGAACATTTGTGGCAGTGTAGGTGATATTATTGTATTTTTAAGCACAGCTGGCCCTCAAATAAGTATGCATGGAGCTGTGCATAAATGGCACAAACCTTGACCCAAGGAGATTAGAATCTCAGTGCAGACATAACACTGAGTGATAACAAATCAAAAGGAGATCGGGGCTAGAGAGATTAAGGATTACTAAATATATATGATCATTTGATTACTTCATTTTGTTATGTACTTGAAGGCCCCAGATGGAGAGGACATATATTTCCAATACTTAGACAGCATGCCATCTTTTATATACGTTTCATATATTAAAGCCTGCAAACATATGGAATATGCCACTTTTTTATTCATCCATATAATAACAGCCAATATGCAATCTTATACAAGCCCATTAAGTGAAGCATGTGTTACTTAGAGAACATTCTCTGATAAGGTTTATATACTGTTGTTCCATGTGGGTTTATAAATATATCTATTTATAGTAATATAGCTTTTGGTAAATAAATTAGGGTATATTGTTGAGCATGAAAAGCAAATAAGATAGAGTAGAAGTGCACTGCAGAAAGTAAGAATGAGTGGAGGAAGAGGCAAGTATAAGAGGTAGTGTGATGGAAAAGGAGAGTAAATGAGATAGAGAGAGGATGGAGCCAGGGAACAGAAGAAGACAAGGGGGTGAGATTGAAGAGATACGGTAGCGCTAGTAAAGGCAGATTGGCAGTAACAAGCCTGTGATATCCTTGGGCTCTGTGGAGGGCTATATGGACACCACATGGCAGGAGAAACTAAAAGGTTAATGAAGAGAACCATCATTTCCCCAGCTGCAGCGGAATGGCTGCTTAGCAACAGCTCGGATAACCCAGACAGAGTTAGCTGGCTCTCCGGCTCTCCAACAGCCATTGTGAAGGAGCTCCTCAGCACTGTGAAGAGGGAGGGAGGGAAGCTACCCAGAGAGACTAACTTCCTGGCAGTAGGATCCAGGGAAGATTTTCATACAGAAGATGCTTGCAAAGGCCTTTGGTAGGAAGCAGCCCAGGGGGCAGCAGGAACTTAAATTCACAGTCCTCGACAGCCTAGCACAGGACCCCTGGGCTGGGACCCAGAGGAGAGGGCAGTCCCCCTATTCTGAAGGGGGACAGACTGCTGATTCAGGCTTGTGATCACAACCTACGGCTACTAGACTTTATTTTTGCCCTGTTTTGACTTCATTTTGTTCCTTCCCTGATGGAGAAGGGAGAGGGAGATATCAGGCCATGGGATTAGTGGTTAGAGGCCTATCACAGGGCCCTTACAACCTTGCAGTGAGACCACCTTGTTACCATGAGAGGGGAGAAGCGTAAATGACCCAGCTGGAGGGCTGGAATTGTATAGAGAGGCCAAGAGCTACATGCCACACTTCTGAAAATATACCAAAAGGGAAACTGAGACAGGGCTGCCATTATAAAACACTCAGCACAAGGGACTGCATTAAAGGGAGACAGATTCGCCCACAGGCTCCAAACAGTCCTTATTTGCAACACAATCTGACACTTTAATGGACATTATGTTGAGAACAACAGAGAACCTCATCACCTGGACATAAAGGCTTAGCACATTAAGATGCTTTGATAATTTCTGAAACTGAGCCCCATTGCCCTCCGGTATCCTTTGAACCATGTCCTTTTCTTCTTTTTGTCTTCATTTATATCCATAGTTTATGCCTGAAATGTTAAAAGTTCTATGCAATAGTTTAGAGTGTTTGTATTGATCTGATCATATAATTCATACAGCAAAGTTTGCTGGAGCAAAACTCAATACATTTATTAATCATAGTAACATTTATATTTTGTTAAGTTGTATAATCTATCTTCCTAACAGAAATGAAAGTAGATGGACATCAGAAAACCACATCTTTTCATAAATAATATTCTGAGCAATGAACCACCCTTTCACGGGCTCAGATCTCAAAAGCATACAGTTTATGTGTTGCAGAAACTGATGCAGAACATTTATTCGGTGGACTCTTCCATATGAGTCATTATTTAATTAATGCTGAAATATGAGTGCCGATTCTCACATGCACACTCAGAAGGGACCCTTCACTCACTGCAGCACTCCCATTTGCCCTCCAGACTCAGTGAAGGGTGTTCAGTGCTGTGAGAAAGAATGGAGACTGGATAGGCTGAGGGAATGCCTGTGTAGGGCTGGGGTGACAGAGATTGCCCCTCCCAGGCCTGCAGAGTTTAGGCCAAAAAGAAATCCAAAGGAAAAACCCAGGCTCCATTGTCTTTTCCATGGAGATCCCCTGCCCCCATCACAGTTCAAGGCAACTGAACCAATATGACCCCTCCGTGGTTCAGCAAAGACACCCACTCTTTGGTTCTTGGTTCCTCAGCCATCACCTCTCTTGTGTGGCACATTCTTTCTCTCTCTCTCTCTCCTGATCTGTGGTTTTCCAGGCTGCACAGTTTCCTGCCTAAACTGTGAATTCCCCAGCAAGTCAGACTGCCTAAGTAGGCCTGCTTTGCTTTCTCCTTAGAGACTCTAAACAGCATAATTGCCCACAGTTACAAGGTACCACACAGCTTTTCCGAAGCAAACATATCTATTTTTAAGATGAAGGCATTACAGAGAAAACATATTAAAACAATAAAAGTTCCTTTACACATGCGAAAAGCTTACTAGAATTCACACATGGGGATTCAATGGGTGACAGCCCTTCCAACCTCTCCCACAAAGTTTTGGGCCCCACTTGGATGGAGGATTCTGCCCATTTGCTGGATCAGAAAGAAGGCCCTGAGTCAGTTTAAACTCAGGCTATTTAAACAAAAGAACTTTCTTTGTCTGTTGGTCTCTAGAGAGTCCAGTTTGAACCAGTATATGTGAGCCTTTCCAGGTGGTGGTACCTCTCTGGAGATGTTACAATCTAAATGAATTTGCCTAATTAGCCTCCAGTGTTCTGGAGGGCAGTTGTCACCCTACCCCATACAATGACATACAATCCCTGGCCCAGGATACATTATCTTAATATGGTAAGATCTCTGAAAGCTATTGCAGGAAATTGCCATATCTGTCCCCCTGGAGTTTGCTGGGACAATTACTGACAGGAATTTTGAGAGTGGGCCCCATGGGCCACAGCTGATGTTGTGGCACAGGACCTCTGTGTATATGATCCTTGCCTTTATGAGAATCCATCCTGTTTGGGGGCAGATCTCACTAACTATTCCCTCTATGTGTTTGTGTGTTCGAGAGAGTGGAGAAGCGGAAACCTTGCCCCAGAGGATAGCAAGAAACTCCAGAGGGATCTGAACAAAGATTTCTTGTCCCAGTCCCTCTCTTCCATGGACTTTTCTATGGGACAGGGCTATTCAGGGCATAGTGTTGAAAGGCACTGCTCCTTTGGAGATACATTCTGTCAAATCATATATAAAACATTGGTCCTGTCCACTTGTGATCTTTAAAGATTCCCAGGAGTCACATTGTAAAAAAACAGGGATAACATTTTCAAAAGTGCGTGTGTGACCAGTGACCTATATTCCAATTTAATTTACACGCTTAGAAGACTAAAGCTTATTGAAAGCCAATTTCTCCTAAAAACCTAAATCAAGCCTAAAATTGAGATTTAGGAGTGTTTTGACATTTTTACCCTAGATGCTAACCATATCCAAATTCCAACTCAGATCCTGTGGTTATATTCCGCTGACCTAAATCCCTCCTGCATTTTGTCCAGATCCTAGTATGTTACTTAACTTCCCAACTGCGTAGTGTGGCTGTGTGTTCAGCAGTTCTTGTGTTTTACCTCAGAGATGTCCAGTTGTCAGTGGTGGGTGAAGCAAACTGCTTATGTGCCTCAGTATGCAAAATGATTTGATATAAAGTAGTTACATCTATACAATGGATTAATGGGTTAAATTCAGGAGCAAATGGATCAAAAAATCTATGGACTATGTTATAGAAGAGGTCAGAATACATAATATAATGGTCTCTTCTGGCCTTAAAAATATGTGAATCTGTGTATTATTTAATATCTTTACTCTACTAGCAGAAATGTAGATTTTCAGATGGCTCAAGCTAGTGACCTTGGCTCATACATGCCAAATCCAATAGAAGGGAAATATTACGTATAATGGTTTTTACTGAAAAAAAAACAAATATTTGGAAAAAAAATCAATTAACTGGAAGCATAAACTGATTGGCTGATAGGTTTCTGATCAAAAAGGAAATTGTGCTTGGTTTAGAAATTGCATCACAATGTATTAAACTTAATAAATATTCACCAATCCTATGTGTGCACACTAGAACAAAAATACAATACCTGAAATGGTTAAACCTATTCAATATTGTTCCATTCTGTTTCACTGAAATAGAGACCAGTGCAAATATTAAAAAGGAAAATGAAATCCACCTGTTACCCTATAAGCATTTTCAATCAAAAAGCTTGGTCAGATATTAAGTGGGCCATGATTTATTCATATTACGAAGTCCCTATTGCAGTCTGTGAAACTAAATTCTTATTTCTGGGCAAGATACAGAAATATAAATAGCAATAGTTTGAGAGTCACCCTACTGGTACTTGAATAGCTAGAGGTACTGTGATGATGAGGAAGGAGGGCACAGACACTTTGCTATTATAATTTACCGCTGTCTGAGAAAGATTTGTTAAGATCTTTGTTCTGATACCAGTCAGCTCTGTGTTCTTGGGGAACCAGGGCGCAGTATCCAGCCTCTCTGACTCATGAAGGATACCCCGCTCCCCGGCCCCCAGCCTCCGCTTGAACCAAAACCTATCAGAAGGAAGACTTACAGAAAGCAATGAAAAGGCAGTGGGAGACACACCTAAACCCCTCCTAACAAGGGTGACAGAATTAAGGCAACTCCCCTAGCCTCATCTGCATCGAAGATGGGACAGAGAGGCATCTCCATGAGCATACAGAATGGAGAACAGAGATTCCAAGGCAAGAACCACACTGAACTCTGGGACCAGAAAAGCAGGGAAACACTGCATCATGGGGGATCTCTGCTCCAGATGTTAATGAACCTATACCTGCACACACTCAGCTCAGCTGTTATCAGACCAATACTAGTAATGAATCCTTGATTAATATCCAAAATACTGAAGCTGCCTAATTGCATTGTGAGCTCCTTTGAAGGACCACCACCCACAGCTAGGAATGATCAGTTTCTATTGTCTAGCCTAAAGAAAACCCTTAAGTCATCAGTTTACCCATGAACAAATCTAGTGTCCTTTCTTGAACCATTGTTGTTTCCCTACAAAGACCCCTACCCCTTCTCAAGTAAGTGTTCTGATGCATGGATCCAAACTCTGTATCGGTTCCACTGGGACTCCATCTTCTCCTGACTGATCGTGCTGGGGGCTCTGCCTGTCTCCAGTACTCAGGTCCCTGAGCTCCCACCATCGCCTGAGAATGCCGACCAGTTCAAGCTTCATGGAGTGGTGAGACCCCCAACTCTCTCTCTCTCTCTCTTTTCTTTTCTACCTCAGGTATAACTTTTTAACCCTGACTTGTTTGCTCAGGTATAGTTTTCCATGTATGACTTCTGTAATATTTTATAATGTAACTGTTATGTTTGTTTGGGCTCTCCGTGTGTGGTTATCACTATTATTCAATAAATAACTCTTATGGTTAAGCTGGTTGCTTCCCTCCCTCTCTATCTGAACTTTACTCTTTTGTGTTTCTGGCTTCCTCACTTACTTTGCAGCAATGCTTCTCTTACCTCAGCTAAAGATCCCTGTAGTGCCCAAAAATCCTGTGGGGTTTGCTCATCAAGTGGGTTACTACCAGAACATTTGTAAGTGCTGCTCGACCCAGACGACTTGGAAGTGCTGCTCGACCCAGTCCGCTGAGTGCAGGGGCAGATAAGGGTGGCAGCCTGGAAGTGCTGTTCAACCCAGCCTGCTCAGGCTTACTCTATTCCAGTGCGGTACCTGTGGCACATAAGAGTGGCAGCTGGGAAGTGCTGCTTGGCCCAGCCTATTGAGCCCAGGGACATATAAGGGGGTCAGCTTGAGAGTGCTGATTGACCTGGTCCACTCAGACTTCCTCTGTTAGAGAGTGAGTGAGAGAAAGAGAGATATTCTGGGGCTGGAGGAACCCAGCCCTGGGGAACCTAGGTCCTGCAGGATAGCTCCATTGGGAGGGGACTTGTGGAAGGGAGAAGTAGAGCTCCGTATGAACACACAAGTGACACAAGCAGAACATTGACAGAATTACAGAACACCCGTCCCCCCGTCCCCCCGAAGAGTAACCCTAATACATGAGCATACCTCAAAGTAATGGGAAAATCTGGTAACAGATCTGAAGAGGGTGCTGAGAATGCATGGCTCCCACAGAGTTCAGGGAGAGTTGTGGGTGCTCAGCACTTCTAAAAATTGAGCAACTGACTTGTTTAAATACTGTAGGTCAAATTTCATTTGTGACCTGGCAAACCCCAGGTAAATTGTATCTGCAATGACACACATTTGTATTTTGTCCTATTCAGTACATTTTACCATTCATGCTCTTACTTGCATTCGAAGGCTTCACCTCCTAGCTTTCATTAAAACAAAAACAAACACCGTGGTGAAACTATCAAATTCTATCTTTAAAACTTCTCTCCCTCTGCATTAGAACATAAACCTCAAGAGTTCAATCCTCAGAGGAGGAAGAGTTGCAAAAGGAACCGTTTGTGGCACCCCAATCTTAATACATGGCAGTGGATAGGTCATCCCCAGCAATTGTTCTCCATGTCCACTAAAGATAGGATAAGTAGTAATGGGCTTAATCTGCAGCAGGATAAATTTAGGTAAGATATTAGGAAAAGCTTTCTAACTATAAAGGTGTTAAACTCTGGAATAGACTTCCAAGGGAAGTTGTGGAATCCCCATCATCTGTGGTTTTTGAGAACAGGTTAGACAAACATCAGCCACGGATGGTCTTGGTTTACTTGGTCTTGCCTAGCACATGGGGCTTGACTTGATGACCTTCCAGCCCTATATTTCTATGATTCTGTAGTTTAGAGCAGTCCCTGAGCTGTTGTACACTACGCCCAGCTGGCTACAGCCCCCATGAGGCCTTATATCAGCTGGGGACTGCAAGACTGTTGTACTAGTCATGCCTCCTCCCTGCCAAGAATATCCCTACACAAGGGCTGCAAGGGAAGCGGACTGGAATGGATTGTGCAAGCTCTACAACCTCCATTCCCAACACCAATGGAACTACCAGCCAGGGAGATCCACTGGCTTTCTAGCTGCTTGGCACCACTAGATCAGTACCCTTGAAAGAATGCAGATGAATAACTGATGCTGTACGCTTACACTCAAAAGAGCTACAGGTCCATGAAACTCAGTTTAACACCAAGATGGTTTTGCTCCTCCGTTCCACTAGACACATAACTTTCGGTGTTTTACCTTTAATCTGGTTCTCTCTGAAGCCAGTTGTATCACAGGTTGTCAATGTTACAGTGTTTGAACTTGAATCCAATAAAAGTTATCTGTGGAACACCTCATATTACATGTCTGTTCAACAAAAGAATGACTTGTCATAGAGCAGACTTCTGTGATGCCAATTCAGTTCATTATTCAGCATGGTACTTAATTTAAGTGAAATTAGTCTGTTTAAAAAGGAAATAGTTTTATGAGGTGCACAGTCCCATATCAATAGTGTATAATAGTTACTCTGCCCTTACCTTTTAAATCTGTGCAAGAGGTTTTAGCTTCCCAAGAACCAGGCTTCCAGTGATGTTGATAGAAGCTGTTAAACCCTTGGGAAGTTATTTGAAAATTCAAAAGCAAGAATTTAACTATTTAAGGGCGCAAAGATGTATTTGGACCTTGGCTGATGAAAGCACATTCTCCACAGTTGAATTCCATCACTCCTCAGGATCCACTGTACACATTTACTAGATATATTAGAATTAAGTTCCACACTTCCCTCTCTTTGGACAAAACCAAAACCCTTTTACAATGACTTCTCTCATACAGCCACCTGTATATTCACACCCACTGCCTCTCGTACTTTTATTTACATAATCCATAACAGCACTGAACTTTCCTCATTTCATGCAGCATACTGCTTATATAAACACCTTACTTTCTCTAGTCATTTCAAGCATGTCTACTATTATTTCATCAACAGTGAGTGATTTATCAGTTCTAGTTGGGAAAGCATCATGTTTAACACGGAACGGCAGCATAAGCTCCATCCTCCATGCCATTACTCTCAAATATTCTTCCTGTCCCTTTTACAAGGTAGTGATAATGTGGTTTTTTTTGCTTCCGTTTCACTATTATATTATTTCTTTCTGCTGTTTTCTATGTGAGTAATTTTATACTCCAAGAAAGCAACTTACTTTTTTTCCCCCCTCTTTGAGGTGAAGATTAAATCACACTTACTTTTCCTACATTACCTTAGCAGGCTTTGTTTTTTCTCTCAAACTATCTTATTCTCCAGTATTAACCTCTTAAGCCCCATTCCTCCAATGAGCTCCGCATAGGTACAGAACTGGGGCATTATACTTTAGTTTATGTAGCTGTTTCCTAACATAATTTGTGTCTTACTGTTTTTCTCTTTTCTTTTCTTTTTTTTTTTTTGGTGGGATTCCATGAGATTTAAAAATAGCTAGGTAAATAGTGAAAAAATGTTACCTAATTTAATTGAAAAAGATCACAAAATATATCAGATAAATTATTCATCAAATATATGCCTAATTCTAATGGTTGCTATAGAGAAGTGTTGAGGTTTTATAGCGAGCTGCAGAGTCTTCAAATTGATATAATGTCAACTTCACAAGGAGTCAAAAGCCCAAGTAACAGAGAAAGTTCCAGAATGCCCCACTCACTGTGCCCTGACCTTTGTCTATTACTACTTTTGTAGGAAACGTTATTTCTATTTTAAAAAAATATTCTTCGCATGGTTTAAATGTCTCCTAGCATAATATATTTCAGTGGATGTAAAATGTGTCCCTATTTTCCTCCTCATGACTCCTTATTAATAGCTTCAAATGATGGCATATCTGCATAATTGTACAGTAGCATCTAACCCTACAAACAAAAAATGGTTTCATAACTAAAGCTATGCTACTACATACATTGTACTAAGCACCAAAGACAATTGTGGCTGACCACAAGACACAAATGAGGACAATCCCTGTCCCCAGAAGATTACAATCTAAAAAATAAATGCTGATAACAGAAGCATTGGGAGACCAAGAGAAAAGTGTTAACTAAGACTGTTTTTTGTCCTTTTTAATGTAAAATGTTGGATGGTCATGGGTGGTGCGTGAGCACCCCCTTCGGGGAGGCTACCCATGTGGCCCCACCCCTTCCGGTCAAGGCCCCACCCCTACTGCCCCCTCTTGTCCACCAGAGCCCCAAGGCCCCCAGCCAGCCCCAGCGCCAGGGCCACTGGCGAGCACCAGCACCGGGCTGCTCGCTGGTCCCAGCGTCAGGCCACTGGCCTGGCCCCTGGACCACCAGCCTCAGCAGCCTGCTGGCCTTCGGACAGAGCTGAGCCCTGCTGGTTTACGGGGAGAGGGGCGGAGTGTGGACGGGTCCAGTGCCTGGATTAGGGGAGGCTTAGCGTCCCTTGGCCTATTATACCCTCCGCCCATGTGGATGGTAAAGGCAATTGCCTGATGCAGTCTGGTTTTTATGGGCTTAGCAGTACCAATGCATCTACAGGAACAATTTGAGTGAGAAGTTGGTGGCCTGGTGGCACTGAGGTTAGAGGAATATTCCAAAATTAGAGATGGAAATTTAGGAAGATTTGGAGTCGGCTGTGGGTGAAGGACACAAATGTTCTGGGGGTGATGTTGGCATCACTGGCAGAATCAGTATGAGAGGTCTGACATAAGAAATAAGACCTGAGACACAAGGTAGGGGAGAAATGTCCAAGGGTTTAAAAGTAAGAAGGGGACATTTAAACTTGCTAAGGGACATGGAAGGTGTAGCTCTTGCCCTAAGCATGGTTAAAAGTATGAACCAAAGCAGGCCTTTTTAGAATAGTAACTCTAGGTATCTGCTCACCACAGAAGCACATTCCTGAGAGGATGGCACAGGAACACCAAGGGCCCTTGGAAGATAAGGACAGAATGACAAGATAATGGATGAGGATATTTTGTTCGATCAAGTTCAAGGTACAAGGATGGTAACTAATAATATCTGGAATGTAATACAGAAAGTGTTTGTATCAATGTACAAAAGGAGAGTGATAGGAGGGGCAGTTTTGTATTGGCCTAAGGGACAACACCATGTAGATTGAGCTGATGCCCTGTCATAGTCATATGTGTGTTAGTGTACCTGTACACATGTGTGGGACAGTGCCCCACCCCCAGGCCAGATTGGGCTACAGCAGGCCAGAGCGGCTTCATGGACAGCCAGCCAATCAGAGAGGGCTTGTGGGGAGCCAATCAGGGCTGAGCAAGAGGCAGCCAATCCAGACCAGATTAGGCCCTATATAAAGGCTGCCCAGGAGAGAGGCAGTCTCTCCCAGGCCTTCAGAGGGTGAAGGTCTGTCTCCTGTGTGAAGAGACCAGCACCTGGGACAGCGCAGTGCTGGGCAGGCCGGGGGAGCAGAAGGGAATTCCAGCCCAGTACCTGCCAGGCTGCAGGCCCTGAGGAAAGGGCCTAGCCAGTGCAAAGGGGCCGAAGGGGAAACAGCCCAGGGAGAGAGACGGACAAAGGGAGAGAAGGAGGACAGGCAGGAAGGCTGCCACCAAAGGGTCCCTGAGTCGGGACCCAGAGTAGAGGGCGGGCCTGGGTCCCCCCTTCCCTCTTGCATTTACACCTGGTCGTTCGGAGTGGCCATCACGGACCGCACCAGATCCCTGCCAAAATGGGTTAGACTTTGGTGTGTGGTTGGCCATTGTGGCTGGGGCGAAGCAGAAGAACTGCTGATAACACACCCCACCGCCCGGAAGGGGATGAGTGTGGACTAGGGGGCACTGCCGGAGGGCAGTGTCCTGAAGAGGACACTGCGAGAAGGGAGCAATGCGGGTCCAGATGCCAACAGAGGGCGAGAGACGGACAGGACACCACCAGCGGACGGCGCTCCACATAGACTGAGCTAATTCCCAGACGAACCAGCAGGAGGCACCACGGCAATGAGTCATCGCCCTGTCACAGGGGCACTAGGACCATGCTTGGTTGACAATACACCTGGCTGAGCCTTCGCCACTGAGCTGAGCCTCGTTCATCTGGTAACATTACTTCTTTATAAGTAACATTAATGTCTGCTGAATCAACAATCTACCGTGGTGCAGAAACACCAGAGCTCCAGGAACAGCAAGAATAGCAACATAAGGATTCAAAGAGAAGAATGATGGGAGAGGAAAAATATTTATAAATGCAGATACATAAAGATCATTTGATTTTTTGAAGACAGAGTAATATTTTAAAAGATTTTCCATATTGCATGTTAGATGCCCCTTGTTAGATAATGCTCCTTCAAATCAATGGGAGTTTTCAGTTGACTTCAGTAGGAGGTGAATCAAGCCCAAAGACAACATTTCTGGTTTCATATCCTACCTCTATTTCACAACATGGTATTTCACTCCATCAGCAAGCAGACACGTTCATCACCGTAAGATCCTTAATGTACTCTTTTCCCCTTTGTGTTTTACTTCTGTTATTCATCTTCCATCTTGTTCTCAAAACTATGACACAAATGTGCCATTTCAAAGGCATCTTTCAGAAAGTTTTCATTAGATCTGATAAAACACGACAGATGAAAACTAAAATGTCAGCTCACTGCTGACTGCCTTTTACTAAATTCTCAAGTGTGTATGTGCATAAAGGGAAGTTTATTACTGTATTTAATAAATCTCTTCCAAAAAGTTAAGCTGCACAGGAATGGCTTATTTATAAAGGGTTTGAAAAAAACCAATAACATGAACCTATTTTCAATATAACAGTGTGCATGTAACCTTTCGACATAAAAAGCAACCTTTCTACAGAATGTACTTATCATTGGAAGTGAGATAGTATTATTGAATTAGTAATGAATTCTACCCTTTTACAGCTGTTTATTCTAATAGTTTACTGGTGCTTCAGGATTCAAGTGGAAGTTCAGTAATACCGTACAGTCACCTTTAAAGGCATTGCGTAAATATTTAGTTAATAAAAATATTTCAGTCCCTCAATTTTTGATTCGTATGTGTCCTCACCATTTTCCAATTCTAAACTAATGTCACAAGGTGGGATCTTTCCACAAACATATTTAGATTGATGGGAGTTATATTTTCAATTACCATGTGTCAATTTCCTGAGTACGTCCTTCAGAGGGTATATAATGCTGAGGTCTTAAAGAAAATACTGTATTCTACATCTCGTGAGTTCACTTTTTTCAAGAAGCTCACAGGAGAGAACAATGACACAATACCAATGTTGAGTCATACAAAATATCTCCTGCTTAAAGATTTCTCTTTGACAATTTCTATTTCCTACTTTCTCCAGCCCATAAAAGGTCTTACTTGAGACACTGCCAGCAAAACACTCATTTGAGAAACTTCCACCCTAAGTCAAGAAAGTCTTATTAAGGATTTTTTTTTCATTTGTGTATCTAGTGGACTGTCCAAGCTCGTTGTTATGTAGGCACATTGCTAGCAAATGTAATGAGCTAATTCATAGCTATATAAAAATACAAGCCCAAATTCCCTGCTGGTATAAATCTGTGACAATTAACACCAGCAGAGAGTTTGGTGCAGAGTCTCCAAGTTAAATCCTGATCATATTGAAGTCAATGGGGATTTTGCAATTAGACTTCAAAGGAACCAGGATTTCACTCATCAACTGTTTAAACTGAAAGTATTAGAATACTTCTCTTCTGTATTTTTCCAGTGTTTCTATGGAAGGTCTTAGAGAAATATTTCATGCTACAGTTTGGAATCCAGTCTCAATTCCTCCCCTTGGCTTTTCTTTACCGAAACTATTACCATTTGCATTGGTGTTACATCTGGATTAAGGCCAATAAAGTTCAATAGGACTAGTCACGTGTAGAGAGTTAAGCACATGCATAAGTATTTGCAGGATCAGAGTCTGAACTGTAAACTAAAAGAGACAGAGATCCATGCATTGTGAAATGTGCTTTATATTGGTATCCTGTGGAGTCTTTTTTCATACCTTTTTCTTTTGCTTTATAATTTATAAATAAAATCTTTCCTTTAGAGAGAAATATATCCCTGGGGGAAGATGAGCACTGATATTTTACTTTCTCCATTTCTTTTTATTGCAAGACAGTAATTCAGCATTGCTAATATCTAATAGTGGCTGATAACATGTATGTTACTCAAGCCTTTAGTAATTTTTTTTCCTATTTGCCTCCCTCCAATTTTTTTAAATGCTATTACATTTTTCTTTAAACCATCCTGATGAGTTTTACACCTCTCCTCCTGAATAAGAAGCCAGCTGGGCAGCTTCCACTCACGATATTACGGTACCTCAACAGGTATCGAGAAGAGGCACCTTATAAATGGATAATTGGTTTCTCACTTTGGGAAACAAAACACATTACATGCAATAGGTACTTGGCTTCTCTTTAATGGGAAACAAAGAGTTTGAGACTCATGTCTATGCTTACCTTTTAACAGCTCAGTTCCCTAACTTCTACCAATTTCTATCCTACATGACCCATCTATCTTCAATTCTTAGGTGCACATTATTCTAATTATCACCATGGCTCCCACAAATAAAGTCATGTTCATTTATCCAAAAAGACAGCCATCGAAAACTTCTTTAGTTGAAGCATAACTTTTGTTCAGGTTCCACATAGCAATAATAAACATCAGTATATTAAAAGATTGCACCCTATTATCTCTCTTCCCTCAAACAAAACTGTATGTTAAAGCTGGTTAATAATGGGCAAAGTTACAGAAGAAACAAAGACTTTTTCTATCAGTTGTTTGGAGTTTCGTTTTTGACTCATTGATCATTAAAGAGTCTCTCCATTACAGACACTGTATAAAAATTTTCATTGAGATTTTACACGGCATGCAAATCTCAGAATCAAAGGAACGAATCCTACTCTCAGGTAAGCTAATTTAAATCAGAAGCCCCATTCAAGTCAATAGAGCTAGACTAGAATCAATCTTAATAGTGACTGAGCCTTCATCCAAAGCACAAAAAACAAAAAGTATTACGTAAAACTTAAAACGAAATCCAAAATTATCAAGTGTTAGAATGATTTGAAATAAGAATTAAAAAGGACATATACCATTAAACCATATGTGATCACTTGCCTTTTCCTTATTTGGCAGCTGATCATGCAAATAGGGCAACCACTCGGATACATTTTGGAGTTTCTAACAAATATTGAGTTTTCATAGAATCATAGAATATCAGGGTTGGAAGGGACCTCAGGAGGTCATCTTGTTCAACCCCCTGCTCAAAGCAAGACCAATCTCCTCTGAGAGACCATAGAAAAATGCATCTGGGACAAAAACACAGAAAGCTACTCTGATATCAAGTGGAACTACAAATTACAATTTAATAAATAATGGGGTAGGTCTTCCACCTGCCCTAAGCCACATGGACAGAGGTGGTTACATTTCTCAATGACAGTATATTGGCCTTCTAAGTAAACTGACTGCATACATTGAAAATGGAAAGCTGTAAAGGCCTTCCTTAGCATGTTAGTGCGCAAATTGTCTAAGTATCTACCATACCCATGAGGCTATGCCCTTTAACAAGGGGATACCAAGGTGACATATTTGAAATAGAATAAACAGCCATACCTAGTTGCTTATTAATATCTTCTATTCTTGTCTTGATTATGGATTTCACATTCTTAAGCTTAAATTTAATAATTTCCAGTGCTGAGAAATCTAGAGAATGCAAAGAATTTTGAATAAACTCTAACCAAGGAAATTATGTGAGCAAGGCCTGCTAAGTTGTTCCTCTAAGCATAATTCTGGCCAACCCTGTGAGTGCTTACTATGAACACAAAGCCAAAAATTAATACTACAGTTTTGCACTTTGGAGAGAATAGAATTCATATTGTCTCAGCTGGGGTTACACTAAAATACAACTAGTGTAAAGTGAAATCATGCCCTAAAGAAATGAAAAAAATCCTATACTACAAGAAATGTCTGGGCTGAGGAGGAGGATGGTCTTGAGGTTAAGGCACTGGACTGGAACTCAACAAGATCTTAGTCCAATTTCTGGCTCTGCTACAGACTACCTTTGTGACCTTGGATAAGTCACTTGACCTCTCTGTGTAAGACGGTGATGGTACCTGACACAGTTTCAGGACAACTGCATCTGTATTTTCCCTTCCGTGGTCCCTTGAGGGTGCCCACTTAAAGGTTTCCAGTTTTCAGCCATCACCTCTCCTAGGCAGAGAACTTTGTATAACTTCCTTCTGACCAGGATTTTAAGGCTGCACAGCTCCCTGATTTACTCGGTGATATCCATGCCTAAACAGGTCAATGTCTGAGTTTTGCTTTCTCTCCGAAAGCTCTGACCAGTGTAATGCTCATAGTTATAAGTTACCACATAGCTCCATCTAAGCAAGCACATTTATTCTTAAGGAGAAAGCATTACAGAGAAAACTTATTAAAACAATTAAAGAACCTACTAAAAAGCATACCAGAGCTCACCCCCAATTCTTTCAAAACCCGCAACTTGATTTTAGTTACAAGTTCATCCATCTTAGATCCAGAACCAGAACAAAAATTGAGCAGATCAGCTATTGCCTTTTACAGCTCATGCCTTTGATCGGGTAATCAGCAGACAAGGATACTCTCCTCAGGGCTTAGCTTCAAAAGGCTGGGTTTTTGCATAATAAGAACTGGGGAATTTGCATTAACCTCTACCTAAGGATTCCCCAGGAAATCCACTTAACATGTATTGTCCCAAAGTCCATACTTATCTGGCTCATTTCAATACAGTCTTTTGCACTCCCAATTCTCACATTGGTCACTTCTCCCTCCTTATAGAAGTTACATACAATACCAGCCCATAAAAAGACTAACTTAATACAATAAGATTGTCCAAGGCGATTGCAGGTGTGATGGGTTCGGTCACAGAGACCCCCTTGGGACTGTCATCTGATGTGCTGAAACTACCTCTGAGCCCGTTTTCCCTGCCACTGTGGGACTCCAGAACCCTGTCTTGTTGAGCCAGACACGCTACTCCACTGCAACACAGACTCAGGTCTGGTCCATGCCCCCAAAGCTGCAGGCTTTAACTGAAAACCACTCAGCAGGTATTCCTGTCTCCAGCACCCGAACACCCAGCTCCCAGTGGGATCCAAACCCCAAATAAATTTGTTTTACTCTGCATAAAGCTTATAGAGGGTAAACTAATAAATTGTCTGCCCTCTATAACACTGAGAGAGAGATATGCACAGCTGTTTGCTCTCCCAGGTATTAATCACTTATTCTGGGTTAATTAATAAACAGAAGTGATTTTATTAAGTATAAAAAGTAGGATTTAAGTGGTTTCAAGTAATAACAGACAGAACAAAGTAAGTTACCAAGCAAAATAAAACAAAACATGCAACTCTGAGTCTAATACATTAAAAAACTAAATACAGGTAAATCTTACCCTCAGAGATGTTCCAATAAACTTTTTTCACAGACGAGACTCCTTCTTAGTCTGGGCCCAGTCCTTTCCTCTGGTACAGTTCTTGTTAGTTCCAGCTCAGGTGGTAACTAGGGGATTTCTCATGACTGGCAACCCCCTTTGTTCTGTTCCACCCCCTTTTATGGCTTTTGCACAAGGCAGAAAACCTTTTGTCTCTCTGGGTCCCCACCCTTCCTTCTAAATGGAAAAGTACCAGGTTTAAGATTGAGTCCAGTACCAGGTGGCATGGTCGCATGTCCTGTGAGACCCCAACCCTCCATTCTTTCGGGCCTGACTCACAGGAACACAGGAAGGCTTACAAGTAAACAGAGCCATTTACAACCAATTGTCCTGGTCAATGGAAGCCATCAAGATTCTAAACCATATTAATGGCCCACACTTTGTATAATTACCATAGGACTTCAGAATAATAATTCATATTTCTAGATTCAGTTACAAGAATGATACATTCATACAAATAGGACGAACACACTCAGTAGATTATAAACTCTGTAATGAGACCTTACAAGAGACCTTGTGCATAAAGCATATGCCAGTTACATTATATTCACATTCCAAGCATATTTTCATAAAGCATATGGAGTGCAACGTCACATCAGGAAGTTGCCATGACTGTCACAATAATAATACTTACTGTCTCCTCCTTTTGTCTGGTTTCAGAGCGATATCCGTGTTAGTCTGTACCAACAAAAGCAACGAGGAGTCCTTGTGGCACCTTAGAGACTAACAAATGTATTTGGGCATAAGCTTTCATGGGCTAAAACCCACTTCATCAGATGCATGGAGTGGAAAATACAGTAGCAGGTATATATACACAATACATGAAAAGATGGGAGTTGCCTTATCAAGTGGGGGGTCAGTGCTAATAAGACAATTCAATCAAAGTGGAAGTAGGCTATTCTCAACAGTAGACTACCAATGGAGGAAAAATCACTTTTATAGTGGTAATGAGGGTGGCCCATTTCAAACAGTTGACAAGAAGGTGTGAGTAACAGTAGGGGAAAATTAGTATGGGGAAATTAGGTTCTGTAATGACCCATCCGCTCCCAGTCTTTATTCAGACCTAATTTGATGGTATCCAGTTTGCAAATTAATTCCAGTTCTGCAGTTTCACGTTGGAGTCTGTTTTTGAAGTTTTTTTGTTGAAGAATTGCCACTTGTAAGTCTGTTATTGAGTGACCAGGGAGATTGAAGTGTTCTCCTAGGTAACTCAATAACAGACTTAAAAGTGGCAATTCTTCCTTCTAGGGCTTGTCTACACTATGCAGCTTTGTTGACACAGCCTTGTCACTAAAAGTCAGCGGGCATGAACGCTGTAAGTATTTTGTTGGCACTTTTGCAGACAAAGTACTTCTAGCCCCACGAACGGTGGTAGCTTTGTTGGCAGGAGAGCACTCCTGCTGACTAAGCCACATTCACACTGCCACTTGAGTCGGCAAAACTTTTGTCTTTTGTGGGGGGCTTTTTTAAGTACCCGTGAAAGACAAAAGTTTTGTTGACAAAGTCGCAATGTAGACAAGCCCCTAGAGAATCCCCTTAATCTTAACAAGTCACATTGTTTCAAAAGGTCATTTGAAGATCCTTTTACTTCCTTCCATACAATCTCACAATAGTACATAAGAAATAAGTACATTTCTAATCTGATGTACCCCAAAGGCAGTAACTCTAAATTCAACAAGGTTTAACTTAACTCAATAAAGTTATTTCAGGATATTACAGGATACTGTCAGTCTGTCATACTGAGCTTATGTCCCTGCCTAAGAACTATGTCTTGCCCTCTCCTCCAAACACAGATTTGAGGCAAAATCCTGGTCATAGCATTGACATCTCCAGTTTAAATATTTATGTTAATAATAAATTAGAATTTACCAAAATGTGCCGAAAAACCTCTGGCAGCTAACGGCATTGCAGTTCACAAGTCCCTGCTAAGCTGAAGAACTGTCTGTGGGAAAGAAATGTTTAATGCTGGCAATCTATACAAACATGACTCAGTCCTAGCCTAGTGGTACCTACTCAAGGGCTCTATGGGAACCTGAAACATTACATCTGGCTGACAAAACTCTCTCTCTCTCTTTTTTTTTTTTTTTTGGGGGGGGGGTCAGGAGTTCTGATTCTAATGGCATGGGAAGGAGGGATGATGTCTAAAGACATGAGTGTACATTCTCCTTTAATTACTGAGCTGAGACCCGACTACGAGCTTGCCATTGGTTTTAACCCCAGCTGGTAGTTTACTGTAGGTCCTACAATTGAGACAAATGTCTGGAACCTGTGATACAAAAAAAAAAATATGGGCAGAAAATCGGGCATGTTGGATCCTAGGAACAGAAACACTTTCCAGTGGTCTTGGGTTTGTTTGTTTTTTGTTTTGCTTTTTTTTGCAAGACTATCATAAGAAATAATAAAATTTGGGGGCAGCATTTTCTTGGAAATGTCCCGTAACAGAAACCAGGACCAGAAATTGCTCATTATAAATCAACCCTCTCCCAGTTTAAAAATAAATGAAGACTAGAATAACACAGTTATTTGGTCCTAATAGTCAAAGTTTATAATTAAGCAATGCTAAACAAATGAATACTAATAGATGAGATGATGAAGTAGCAAGAACTGATTACAAAGTGATATATTAATTGAGAGGTTTTATGGTAATTTCCCACTTATTTGCATTTTTAAATTACTTACGCTGTATACTGCCATAAAATAAGAATGAATTACCTTTTTTTTTTTTTTTTTAAAGTGTGATGACAGTATGGAGGAAACTACTTTAATTTGTCACACCATCAAATTTTTCATTCAGCCAATTAGGACTTTTCTCAAAGTAACAAAAAGAATCTTCTCTTACTAAATTTGGGAATTAAAATAAAAACTAGATACTAATATGGTATTTTCAAGCATGCCTGCATCATGCTCATTTATTTACATTTTATGACGGAAAGAATTAACAACCATAGTCGTCTTTAATGATTTTCATACTCCTAAAGCCTAAGCAATTTAAGATTTACAAAATCTTCCTTGGGCATTAAGGGCTGGATTCTACTCCAATTCAAGTCAATGGAAAAACTTCACTTAACTTTAGTGATGCAGGATGAAACTCGAATTTGTGTATAGAGTGGCGCATAGCCCAAATGAAACAGAATAACTTTGCATTGTTTAATGGATGCATGTTATGTAAATACATGTAGTAGCTCTCTCCTACATATGTTACTTTCAATATTTCTGGCACATCAGTTTCTCCAGGAAGTGTTAGCTTTAGAAGCTTCAAAATGATAAACCCAGAAAACTTAAGTTTTCACTTTTTTAAAAAAAAACTAAGGTCCACTTTTTTATGATTTGATATAAGCAATGAATCATTATCCAAGAAATGAACTGTGTTGTTATACATTATTAATCTTTTATCAGATTATGAAATTCACAATAGCCTAAAAACAATGAAATTTTAAAGAATGGTTAGCTCTGCATACACAAAAAAAACTCTCCCAAAGTGGGAGTACTACAAACCAATAAAAGTCATGAACGCCTCTTGAGAACTCTAAATAGAAGCAAGTTATTTGTTTCTTCCCTGGTGGGCCCTCTCTTCCAATCACCTGTTTTTATTTCATGTCTTTTATTTAAAGGTCTCACATCACAGTAAACCTCCTATGAAGAAAGGTTTATATTAGATAATTCACTGCCAACCATCTTGGTCATCACCAGATATTAAAACTGGGATTTCCAGAGCAGCGAGCATGAGCTTTTACTGCTTAAATTAAAGGATTTAGTAGTAGTCCAGAAAGGGAACCCTGCCCACAGAGGAGAATAGTTCCATTAGGCACCAACACTACAACTCTCACAAGGCACTTTTAACAATAAATCTGAATTGAATAAAATCAGTTTTTGACGAAATATTTCTGGCTTTCAATCCCCTCCGCCCCCCCAGGTTTGAAATTTTCAACAGAACAAATCCAATTTTCCTGACCAGCTCTAATCCTCCCATCTGTAAACTTTTATTATCATTTACAAGTTTGGTATATAACATGTACTTTTTTTTGGTTCTTTTATAATGTGTGTAGGCCCTAATTCAGCAGAATACATAAATTTGAGATTAACTTTAAGCATGTGAATTCTGTGGGGGACTATTCACAGCCTTAAAGTTAAGTATGTCCTTAAGTACTCTGATGGATCAGCATCTTATCGGATCTGAGAAAACAAAAGAAGATACCCCAACACAGAGTAGCGTACTTACAGGAACCCATCCACAAATTTATGAAATGAAATGCAGGTCAAACTACAGTTTTGATTCTTGACTACTATGGTAGCAATATTAAACAACATCCTACTAAATTCTACTGGAAGTTTGCTCAGTTCCTTAATAAACAGTAAGATGCAAAGGAATCTGAAAACTGTTGAGTTGGGATGATATTTCAAGATATGAAGTGGGGGGGGCGGGAAATACTGCAAAGTGTGAGGAGCTATTTGTCACTGCTGAACTCTTATTTATGAATGTATATATTCACAATCAAACCAGTTACTTGCCATGCATATGAATATGCTGAGAGTGACTAATGGCAGACTAAATACTTTACTCCGCTCTGATCAGAAACAAGCTATTAATCCTCACTGGGCTCAAGCTGCTTTTATGCTTATTAGAAGACTTGTAGAATTAAAGATATACACAGTGGAGCTTCAAGAAGCAGGTGTTACTGACCTAGAAACTCATTTTACCCTTCATGCCAAGCTTGTGCTAGTGCCAATGTGTGGGGGTGGGGAGTACAGTGTGTCTTCCCTTTGGAAAAAGAAAAGGAGTTCTTGTGGCACCTTAGAGACTAACAACTTTATTTGAGCATAAGCTTTCGTGAGCTACAGCTTCATCGGCTGATGAAGTGAGCTGTCGCTCAGGAAAGCTTATGCTCAAATACTTTTGTTAGTCTCTAAGGTGCCACAAGAACTCCTTTTCTTTTTGCGAACATAGACTAACATGGCTGCTACTCTTCCCTTTGGCTTTCCCCATGCACCCTTATGGAGGAACCAGACACAAGGCAGTCCTTGCACAACAGAAGCACAAGAATTTCACAACCTAATGCCTCTGTCATCGCTAGTCTCTCCAAAGGGGGGGCAGACTGAAGGGGAGGCCATGCCAACACTTCGCATAGCAGTCAGCAGAGCTTACTAGATGCAGAGGGACAACACATTGTCAGACCTTTGGAAAGGATGGTCCAAAGGCTGCAATCATTGGACGACTATTAACAGAAGAGCTCTCAAAGCTTCTGTCCCTATACCATCTCCAGCACTATGCTGTCCCTTTAAGTATTAATACAGCTGTTGGTAATAAGCAAACAAACAGGACCAAGGAATATTATATATAATATATATAATTAAAAAACAATTTGCTTAGTGCACATTAGATATATAGGTAATACACATACATTTATAGATGCACACCTTAGCATGTGTGTAAATTATATATAGTGTGACAAAGTTCCTCCTCTACCTTGGTGGCTCTTGAGCTTATTGAAGGATTTGCTCACCTTGGAGCTTCACAGCAGCCCTTAGCTTGGCCGTTTTTCTGAACCCACAGTCCAGGTCGACCACTCCTGTGTCTGACCAGGAGTTGGCAGGATTTGGGGGGAACCCGGGCCCACTCTCTACTCCGGGTTCCAGCCAAGGGCCTTGTGGAATGCAGCTGTCTAGAGTGCCTCCTGGAACAGCAGTGCGACAGCTATAACTCCCTGGGCTATTTCTCCATTGCCTCCTCCCAACACCTTCTTTATCCTCACCATAGGACCTTCCTCCTGGTGTCTGATAATGCTTGTACTCCTCAGTCTCCCAACAGTCCGCGTTCTCACTCTCAGTTCCTAGTGCCTCTTGCTCCACACACACCCCACAAACTGAAGTGAGTTCCTTTTTAAACCCAGGTGCCCTGATTAGCCTGCCTTAATTGATTCTAGCAGCTTCTTGATTGGCTGCAGGTGTTCTAATCAGCCTGTCTGTCTTAATTGTCTCCAGAAGGTTCCTGATTGTTCTGGAACCTTCCCTGTTACCTTACCCAGGGAAAAGGGACCTACTTAACCTGGGGCTAATATATCTGCCTTCTATTACTCTCCTGTAGCCATCTGGCCCGACCCTGTCACAATAGATATTATACACATATTCAGTTTTAATTGTTAATACCTCATAGTAAACTAGTATATATTCTGGGGTACATTTTGTAAAATAATGAATGAATTCTTAATTGCATAAGTCTATTCGATAACAATTAATTCTTTACCGAGGCTGCTGGGTTTTGAGAGAAACATCAGCTCAACAAATCAGCAAAGTGAGAATTAGTGAAATTCCAATGTATGTGACAAAAATTCAACAAAACTAAGCTGTGAGAGTTATGAAATTATTTTCTAAAAAACCCAAAACTCAGAACAAACAAAAATATCCTCTCCCTATATGTAAGTGTTGAAAGCCTATTTATTATCCTTCTGACCTTTTAAGAGCGAAATGTAGATTTTTAAAAATCGATGTAATTCTACTGGAAACAAAATATTAAAGTTTGTTCTCAATCCACATGTCAAATCCAAGTTTAGATGAAGTCTCTGAACAGCTGAATATAAACTAGACTTGGAAAAAAATGAAACCGAACACCAGCTTTATGGTGTGGGGGAGGGAAGGAAGGAAATTAGGAGTGGGAAACTGGCAAATCTTAATAGGGGTTAAAATAAACAGAAACAAAAAATTAAATCTGTAAGAAAGTGGGCAAAAAACTGTCCCCTCCCATAGGGTTTTCTGAAATGGTGTCAGGGAACACTGAACCCCCTCGGGGCAGCTTCGTGCTTCAGTTGCCACAGAGAATGTTAGCCAGATCCAAGAACATCTGTGTACTCTTGTGATATGTTCACCCTCTCAAGCTGACCTTCCTTCAGTCAGTATTCCCACTGGACTCTGACCACCACCGCCATAGCAAAAGTTTGTGGAGTGTTATTTGTTAATAAGTCAATAGAATAATTAGACCCACCCAAAACTGTTCCCCAGATATCCTAATTACATGCTATATCTAACTACCATAACTACATCTAGGATTTTATACGTGTTTCTGAGTGTCTACTACTCTCTTAGTATTGATGGTAGGAAGGAAAATGGACAGGTTCCATCTCAACCCCTTGCACAGTCAGGTGAGGACTGAGAGGTAGGAAGCAGATCTAAATGGCAGACTTCCCAAAATACGTTTTGGAGAAAATGGCCAAGTAGTGTGGCCTGAACACCTGGAGGAGCAGTAGAAGATTCCACTCAGACTAAGAAGGTACAAGAGTAGTTGACCTACTCGAAGATACCTAAAAGTCATGGATGGGGGGCTTGCACAGGGCACATTGTGGGGTCAAGCCCACCTCACTCCCAAAATTAATGAAAAAGTAAAAGGGCAACTCAGTGAATAAATTATGTTGTGTAATATTTTACAATTTTTTTCTTCATGTGAAACTTCCTCACAGTTTACATACAGCAAAGCAACCGGTGGCATGTGAAATATTCCATATGTGGAGGATCATCTGTACCCTTATATCTTGGAAGATATAGTTTGGAGACGTGAAATTGTTTCTTTTCTCCATCTGAAAGGTATTCTTTGGCAAGGAACCCATAACTGTAATGAAAGAGAAGGCAGACGACTTACCATCAGCCACAACAGGCTCACTACTTGAGCCAGAGCTCAGACTCGCTCCTCCCTCCAGCCTTTGATAATTCTAAGCAGAATTCAGAAGTCAGAAGGTTTTCTGCGGGTAAGTGTTTTAATAATATGCTATGTATTTAATGTGATCCCTAATCAGTCCCACAGGGAGTTGAGAGCTCTCTCAAAATCATTAACTGATCAAATCTCAATATCCTCATGAGGCCAAGCTAAGCATCATACCCAGACATGTTAAATCTCCTGATTTGCTCTAAAGATTCCCAATTCTGAACCCCCTGCACTGGGTTCCCAAGTGGCTGCCTGAATCTTCCAGGTCACAGAAGCCAGATATGCTACCTAGAGTACATAGAGCTGCAAATACTATAGAGATAAAACCAGCTGTATAGATGGACACTTCTGAGACAGAAAGCCAGTACCCTAGACTACCTTAACACAGACTCTCATGTAATACATTAGGTGGAGGAGTCAGGGAAGTATCCAAGTGTGTGGAATTAATGGAATGTAGGGAGTCAGGACAGCCATGTGTATGAGGATCAAAGTAAAAATTCCTGGAGGCGAGATGCCTGGATTGCGATCAAGATTTTGATAAGAGGGATATGCCCACAAATATACACATACCTTGACAGGGTTCCATTAAACAAGACCAATCCATTTTCCACAATGGGGACTAAGATCCCTAACTGCCACTTCAGCACCAATCCAACATTTAGGCTCCACGGGCATTCACAAAACCACTGCTCAGCTGCTGCTTAACCTGTAGATCCTTTAAGTCCCTAGGCACTCAAATTTCCAACAATAAGTCCCATAGATGACTAAATTTCTGCCATTGGGCAAAAACACAGCCACCTCAGTCCTGACACCCCCAAGCAGCATGGTGCCTAACTCATGTCTAAGCCTCAGCGGGATTCACAATTCAGGCCTTCCCTCGCCTTTGTTGCCGGTGGAGTCCAATTTGGTCAGTGTGCTCCGAGCACACCTAATCTACCTGATTTGGAACAGGGAGTTGAACGCAGCATAGTGCCCTAATTTCTGGGTTCTGGAATATTCTGGGGTGGATCTCTCTCAATTTCTCCTGTTAAAGCTGTTCCATGCTGTATAAGATAATTAAATAGACATTGGCACAAACAACGGAATGTGGATCTCCCAAATCCCAGATGAGAGCTCTAATTACTGGGTTATTGAATAGCAGGGCACCATTCCCCCTCCTTTCTTGAGAAAGTACTGATGTGGCTTAGGCACCTAACACCAAGTGAGGGTTCACAGCTCCCCAAATTGAGACAGGCACCTCCCTCCATCCTGGAGTTAGATGTTTAAATCCTTTTGAGGACCTGACTGCCTTCTATGATAAGATAACTGACTCTGTGGATATGGGGAAAGCAGTGAACGTGATATATCTTGACTTTAGCAAAGCTTCTGATACAGTCTCCTATAGAATTCTTGCCAGGAAGTTTAAAAAGTATTAATTGGATGAATGGACTATAAGGTGGATAGAAAGTTGGCTAGATTGTTGGGCTCAACAAGTAGTGATCAATGGCTCCATGTCTAGTTGGCAGCCGGTAACAAGTGGAGTGCCCCAGGGGTCGGTCCTGGAGCCGATTTTGTTCAACATCTTCATTAATGATCTGGATAATGGGCTAGATTACACCCTCAGCAAGTTCGTGGATGACACTAAATTAGTGGGAGAGGCAGATATGCTGGAGGGTAAGGATTGGGTCCAGAGTGACCTAGACAAATTGAAGGATTGGGCCAAAAGAAATCTGATGATGTTCAACAAGGATAAGTGCAGAGTCCTGCACTTAAGGACAGGAGAATCCCATACACTGCTACAGGCTGGGGACCAACTGGCTAAGCAGAAGTTCTGCAGAAAAGGACCTGGGGATTACAGTGGATGAGAAGCTGGATATAAGTCAGCAGTGTACCCTTGTTGCCAAGAAGGCGAACGCCATATTGGGCTGCATTAGTAGGAGCATTGCCAGCAGATCGAGGGAAGTGATTATTCCCCTCTATTCGGCACCTGTGAGGCCACAGCTGGAGCATTGCATCCAGTTTTTGGCCCCCGACTACAGAAGGATGTGCACAATTGGAGAGAGTCCAGCAGAGGGCAATGAAAATGATATGGGGGTGGGGCACATGACTTACGAGGAGAGGCTGAGGAAACTGGGCTTGTTTAGTCTGCAGAAGAGAAGAGGGAGGGGGGATTTGATTGCAACCTTCAACTACCTGAAGTGGGGTTTCCAAAGAGGATGGAACTCGGTTGTTCTCAGTGGTGGCAGATGACAGAACAAGAAGTAATGGTCTCAAGTTGCAGTCGGGGAGGTCTAGGCTGGATATTAGGAAACACTATTTCACTAAGAGGGTGGTGAAGCACTGGAATGGGTTACCTAGGGAAGTGGTGGAATCTCCATTCTTAGAGGTTTTTAAAGCCCAGCGTGACAAAGCCCTGGCTGGGATGATTTAGTTGGTGTTGGTCCTGCTTTGAGCAGGGGGTTGGACTAGATGACCTCCTGAGGTCTGTTCCAACCCTAATCTTCTATGATTCTATGATGGGGCTTAGGCCACATCTGGCTAGCTTATGCAGCTCCCTGCTCAGAATGCTGGTTTCTATGAATTTCCTCTTTAGACGCCTAACTCTCCTCATGCATTGTAGAGGGGGTCTGGGAGCCTAGCTCAGCGTTGAGTAACCCACTAGTCAGCAGGGCATATACATTATGCTTTGCAACTCAGTTCTGCTTATAAATCTAGCCCTTACTCATTTATGTAACCAGTTACTGGAAGTAGAAGCAAACACTCCTTCTTTTGCTGCAAACCAGAAACTGTCCCTAATCTAAAGTTAATCCATTCTAGTGGCAGTAATTCTATTTTCCTGCTCCTACTCCGCCATTTGCCCCAACTAGTTTTATAATTAGAAAAGGCAGAGGTGAAATGGCTTATCCAGGTGCTGCAAGTTGTCTGGTGGAGATTAAATGTAAGTGGTGGGAATGAGGTAACTTGGGTATTCAATGCAGTAATCTTATTCTGCAAATACTGGAGTTTAGGCAAATAAGGTTCTGTATTTGCATAAAATATGCAAGTTATAATATTATAGTTGCAAACAATCTCCGGATTTTCTAAGCTTTCAGCCTCTTTAAGTATGGTAACACAGACGAATAATAAACAGAGGCAAAGAGAAACTGGGATCTACCTAATATTGACCAGAGATTAAGCGAAGAGGAGAACCCAGGCACCCAGGCAGTTCACTGCTCTAAATACTAAACTACTCTGGCTTGATATAATATTGGCTGAAGTGGAACTGGGATTAGTTTCACATCTGCCTTTGGCTTTAGGTTGCCACCATCAGTTGTTTCTACATTTGAAATTGACAGCAGACACATTAAGTACAGCTGACTGATGCCATATCTGTCAGATAAGAAATGCAGTGGCTTATTTTCCAATATTCACTCACAGAGGTGAGGATAGAAGGTTTTACCCTTTCCCTAATCTTCCAAAGCCTTCACTTCCAATAAAGTCTACTCCAGTAGTGAGAGACCAGGTACCGCAGGTCTTCAGTGAGATACCATCTTCTCAGAATATCTTCCAGCTGCAGTGCAGAATTTTGCAGATGAGAAAAGCAGAATTTTAAACACTGTTAGTGAGTCACAGAATCATTTCATTCCATGCTTTAATAGGCAAACTCATTTACTGGTGTTAGGGTACATAACACTGCTGACACAGACTCTATCACTGTGAGACTGGTGATTTAAGGTGACAGCATCTATTTATTGTGTGACTCTCAGGCTCTCTGTTCAAGCTAATTAAAAAAAAAAACCACCATCCACCAAGGGCTTGAAATTTTTATTTTATTGATTGCTGGATTTTCCATATCTACTCCTCATCCAGAACTTTTTATAGCAGAGAGCCAGCACAGCAATTCAGCACTGTATTAGTGCTGGTGACCTGTATATACTGGGGCCAACATTTGTATTCTCTAGTACTGTGGAATGATAAGCCTCAGCCCATCACAGGTTCCTGAGTAGAAATGAAACATTACCCAAACAAAACTGTGAAAAAGCAAACTTGGACATAAATGAGTGTGAAGCAGCAATGTGCCTGAGGGGAAACACTTGGGAGTTCTTGTTAAAATTCTGCCAATAGCTAGAAGATTATTTCCCTGCCTGGGGGGAAGCTTACTCTCTCTATGAATACTGCTAACACAGCCTTGCCAAAGATGACTTATCTCTGGGAATGATAATTTTATATATATATAATATTTATAATATATATGTTATTTAAATCTGGAGAACAATTATAGTAAAATGTGGAATGCATCAGATTGTGCCAAGTACCAGGTTATTTCCAAATATTTTCCCAATTAGGATACCCCCAGACCCTCTATCAAGGTTGTAATCCCTCCCTTCTCCCTGTGGCACAGCCCATTTACTTGCTGGATCCATAGTTTGGCACTCAGTTTCTGTCTAAGATGACAGAAGTCATTTATTACACTGCTGTTAATGCAAAGGACTTTAGGTTTTATTTCAGATGGTTACAATTACACTTTTTATTTTACTGTAAACATTGTAATTGTCTTTGTAATTATGGGGGAAATATCCCTCAAGGCTACGAAGCAGGAAAGAAGTCTATTTCATTTATCTTGCACATACACACACTTGCATTTCAGCTCTGTTTTGATTTATAGAGTTTATTACCACAGTTTGTCACAAATGAGAGACCAAAGCAACTGAGCCCTATTTGCATCAAAACAGCTTTATTACGGTGCATGAAGCTGAGCTTGATGGCTTTCCTATTATTGATGCAATTGTTACAAAAGCAAAAGGAAGGAGAGAGAGAAAAATAAACGAAAAGAGAGACAGAGCATCATTTCTAAGCTTGACTGGAATAAATGCACTTCTCATTTCCTCCTGCTGTGTGAAAACTCAGTTTTCAGAATATTTCAGTGAACCTAATCTGATCTGACAGTCAATCTTAAATGGTGTCATTAGGTTAAAAAAAAAACCCCACTGAAGCTATATTACCCTTTTCGGAAGCTGTAATTTTTCCCCCACCATTTTAACTCCAATCTATAACTGAAACTTTTTCTTTGAAAACCTGATTAATAATTTTGTGGTGTTTACATCTAGTTCTCTCTTCGGATCTTCTCCTCACTAGTGAAGTGATATATTTTTGAAATGAATAGGTCGTAAAGACTTAGTGACTCAGGACTCTCATGTTATGATACAGGCTAGTCTTATGAAAAGATCGATCTTTTATTTATACAGGCATTTTTGTACAGAGTAAATTGCCACAACAGCTAGGAAGATAAAACTAAACTAAACTAAACTAAACTGATACCAGCAAAAGGCAGTCAGACTCCATCATTCTATTTTGCTATATTAAAACTGCATTATTCACACACCACTAGCCATTCCACTATCATATAAAAACGTCACACAAAAGTCTCAGATAAAAGCCACAATTCAAAGTCTGCTGGAACAAATGCCCCCAGCATTATGCCCCATGAGTCTTCTTCTCGTGAACCACCCACAGGGAGCAAAACTTCCATAAGCCGTCGAGCTCTACTCAAACCCCCTGCCATCAGTCCTACAGATTTCTATTTCAGGAACCAATAACCAAAGCACTTCAGCTGATATGGAGTGCAGTCAGAGACACAGCATCTCTTGAGAATTCCACTGGAAGTATATACCATACGTGGGGTAATTTTCACAATTACCTAATGGTGGGATTTTCAAGTGCCTATGTGTCTAACTCCCATTGATATCAATGAGAGTTGGGTGCATAGGTGCATTTGCAGTGACTTAGAGCTTGTCTCAAGGATGTGTCAGTGTGCACCAGAGTACTCTGAAGTCCTGTTATTGAAATCGATGGGAGTTAGGCACCTGTTTGCTTCTGTGGGCACCTAAACACCTTAACTCTAAGGAGCCTAAGTGACACTGACTTTCAGTGAGAGTCAAGACAAGATTTACAAAGGTTTGCAGGTGCCTGATATGATTTGCAAAAGTGCTTAAGCGGGTCAGTCAAAAGAGATAGGTGCCTAACTCATGGAGGTGCTTTTCTAAATCCTGCTACGTGCCTATTCGCATCTCAAGATACCTAAATACATTTGGAAATCTGACCCTTAGGCTCCTAAATCCCTTTTAAACATGGCACTTAAGCATTTTTTATATAGACCACTGGGAAATTCCATTTCCTTTTTACAGTGTTAAAATTATGTGTTTGAATACCATTATATGTTTCTTAAGAAAACTGAATTTTTGGACACACACTGAATGCATTTAAGAGATAAACAGTTTCGTATTACAACCTTTGATGTGAAGAAGGTGAATAAGCCATCCACAAATTAATTGTGTTTCATAACAGTGATAAAATATTATAAAAAACAGGTAATGGTTAGACTTTTGCAGAAATTAACTTGGTATATCATACAACAAAACAATATAATCAAACAATAGTGTTTGAGAAATAAAACATGAGTGAACCATTAATTCTAAGAGAGTCATTAAAAATGAAAAATTAATGTGGCAGGTCTTATGACTGAAACGTTTTGGAACATAGCTTAGAAAATGGCCCATTTTTCTGTTATGTTTCTCTCTTGCACTGAACTTGATCATGTTCTCATTGAAATAAATGAAACGTTCTCATTGACTTCAATGGAATGGGTACATTCACAGCAGCAAAATGTTTCAGGTATATTTTAGTGAATACCTCAAATGTTTACACAAACATTCACACAAAATTAAACTAAAACACAGAATTCTCTTTGGCCATTTTGGCAGCCCTTTTGTGCTCACTCCTTGCAAATATTCTTGCAAACAAATTTAGTGGCAGGAATGTTGAGAGAATCAGTAAATAGTAAAGAATAGTCATAGAGAATGAATTTTGAATTCATTATACTAGTAGGAAAACTGGAAACATGATCTTAAGAATAATGTTCTTTCAGTCAGGGAACATAAACAATACCATGTGACTCACATGTCAAAACAGAATTAATAAACATAGCTCAAACTTCAAACATCACAATTAAGTGCTAGTAAATCATTTTACAGCAATTTTAATCTTCAATTATTTGTAGAAATGACTAGTTTTTTGAAGTAATCAATGCATATGCAAAACTGTAGCAGCTGATAGTCTGTGAAGAGCAAAAGAGCTTACATTTGTCTACGTAGGTCACTGCAATCTGCTCTGATTAAGGGGCAATGCACAGATGCACTATCCCAATGCACAACAGAGAATGGACTGTGACTCTGAGATCCTATCTACGTGGGGATTAAAAAGATGCGGCTAGCCTGGGACAGGGGGCTCCGGCTTGCAGGGATTGGACTTCGGGGCTGAAAAACTGCGGTGTAGATGTTCGGGCTCAGGTGCCAATCCAAGCCCAAACATCTACACAGCAAATGTTTAGCCCTGCAGCCCGAGCGACACAAGCCCAAGTCAGCCGACCCGGGCCAGCTGCAGGGTTTTTTATCCCTGTGTAGACATACCCTGAGTCTGCTCCTTCACTCCTCACTTGCTTCCCAGGTGGTGGTGGTGTTGGGAATAATCTAGTAATGGTATAGACCAACTTTACTCCCCGCTCTAGGCCAGCTCAGCTCAACTGGCAACAAGAGATGGGCGTTTTTAACAGTGAGGGTCATTAACCATTAGAACAGATTACCAAGGAAGGTGGTAAATTCTCCACCTCTGGAGTCTTTAAATCTAAACAAACGCTCTTGTTCAGCCAGAGATTATTGGGCTAGGTGCTGGAATTGCTGACACATTACCTGCATTATTCTCTCACAATTTCCAAGAGATCCACACCCAACTGTACAATTTAAACTCTTTTAATCAAACAGAAAATATAATCTAGGGCCTCTTCCAAAGCCCACTGAAATCAAAGGAAAGACTCCCATTGACTTCCATGAGCTTTGCCTCAGGCACTAAGTCAATTTCAGAAAATATCTACCAGGCATGTACAATGTACCTGTTGAGAATTCCTTGCAACGTATCTCCTCCACAAACATGTACTACATTCTTATTAGCTTCAACAGAAGGACATTAACATCAAACAGAGAACACCTTTCTATGTAAAGCTGATGGAAATTTTGTCATCCATGGAGAGGACTCCATCTTTAATGAGGCATTTAAAAGATGACTGCAGTCTTCAATCTTCATGAGTGTGACTTTTTTCTCAGGGCATTAACTAACTTGAAAACAAATGACATGCAGAGGCATATTGCTCCTTGGTATTTGCGTACTTTATCTAACAGTAAACAACCTAATCTTGTCCTTTCTTTCCCAAAACTAAAAGAAGTGGAATCATAGAGGACCAGATTCCACTTCACTTACTTATGTGGATCTGTACCTTACTTTGTAGACAGCTCCACTGAAGCCAATGGGATTATTCACGGAGAAAGGTACTTATCATAGTATATTAGGGTTGGAAGAGACCTCAGGACATCATCTAGTCCAATCCCCTGCTCAAAGCAGGACCAACACCAACTAAATCAACTAAACCAACTAAATCTGCTACAAATTACTTATCAGTAATAGTGGCAGAATTTGCCCCTAATACATGAGGCAAACATAGAAAATACCATCTATAATGTTTTCCTTATCTCAATGTTCCTGAAAAAAATCCCTGCGTGTGTATGTATATAATAGACAGATACAGAAGCACCATTAGGCCTTTTTTGAGGGGTTCAGTCCAGACTCTAATCAGTTAAGGAAATAAAATTTAGACCTGATCCAGTTGTTATTGCATGTGCACAAGTGCCCTTGTTGGAAGAGGCATTCTGCTAGCACAGTGCTTCTCAAATTGGGGTCCACAGACATTTGGGGGGGCCATGAGGGTACTCCAGGGAATCTGCGAGTCCTGTCCAGGGCTGCCGGCCCTGCTGATCAACTCCTCTCCCTCCCAGTGCCTCCTGCGTGCCGCAGAACCAGAGGTGAAAGTAAGCCAATACGGTCCAGTATGACATACTGGTAAGAGCTGGTACACAGCCGTCCACACCGGCGGCAGCGGGGAGTTCCGGGGCTCCGGCCATTTAAATCGCAGCCCGAGCCCTAGGGTAGCGGCAGCGGCCAGGAGCCCCAGGCCCCAGCCCGCCCCTTCTGCCCAAGGCCCCGTCCCTTCCGGTTGAGAACCCACCACCTTACTCAGGACCCTGGCGGACTTGCGTACTGGTAAGTCCCTTAAGTTACTTTCACCCCTACGCGGAACAGCTGTTTAGCAGCATGGAGGAGGAGCAGGGATGGGGCATGGTCAGGGGAGGGGGCAGAAAGAGGTGGGGCAGAGGAGGGGCAGAGGTGGACCTGGAGTGGGAAGAGGTGGGGCGGAGGTTGGGGCCTTGAGGGAAGGCAGGCCACGGGGAAAATAAGAATCCGGCCTGGGGGGTCCACAAAAGTTTTTAAATCAAAATGGGGGTTGCTAAAGTTTGAGAACTGCTGCATTAGCATTTAAGTGTGATAAAAAGTGCAATTAGCTGTATTTAATTTAAAAAGGAAATCTCATGGCATTAGGATAAGAGAAACAGCAAATACATCTGTTCCAAGAAAATGTAAATGTTTCATATTTGAAGTGGTTCTTCAAAGAACCAACAACAAGCATTCTGCATCCAACTGTCCTCTCATACACTGATTTAAATGATGATTAATACCATTTAAATCAATGGAGCTACATCTTTGCAAATCTAGTACAAAAGAGAAAAGAATTTGTTTCCCTATTTCTGTATCTCTAAGTCTACAAATGTAACAAGGGGTCCAAAACCTCCTATTGCAGTCACCAGCAAAACTCCCACTGGTTTCCATGGCAGTGATACTGCACCTACTGAAATGATCCAGTCACATGCAGTAATAATAGACCACGTTTCACCTTAAGGGAGGCTCCTATTTTGTCCATGATTTAGAAAAATATTTTTAAAAAAATCATTTTAAATCATAAAAATCATTTTAAATCATAAAAAAAAATTTTTAAAAAAATCAGTCACTTGAAAGTGGGTCCAACTCAAAGGTTGAAATTTACACAATCAACTACAGAGGGATTAAAGGGAGGGAATCCATACTCTAACCTGCGGTAGGCTACAAGCCAGCTCTGCAACTGCTACTCCAGCCCCAGGGCAGAAATAGTGGCCATGACCCTAGCAAAGGATTGTAACAACAGGATCTATATAATCTTGGACCCAATGTCCATGTACTTGTCCCTCACCCGGAGATCCCAGGCTCCACCGGGCCCCCACTTCTACCTGCCATGACCAAACTGCATTAGGGCCCTCTCTTATACCTGTTTCAGTGGACAAATATCTAACCGAGAGAATAATTACAGAATGTTACTGTGACCAGAGACTCAGGGGAGCCAGCCAGGTCTTTCAATTAGGGTGAACTGCAAAGAATGGGGCAGGCAATCCCCAAAGCTGGTGGATATTCCACTACTTATATTTACCAAGCCAGCACAAAGCAGCTTCTCTTACACCTCACCGGTTGCTCGGAAGTCAACAACGCACTTCCCTTAAACTAACCCAGCCTCATCATACCAGTAGGAGAACACTTCAATCTCCCTGGTCACTCAACAACAGACTTAAAAGTGGCAATTCTTCAACACAAAACCTTCAAAAACAGACTCCAATGAGAAACTGCAGAACTGGAATTAATTTGCAAACTGGACACCATCAAACTGGGCCTGAATAAAGACTGGGAGTGGATGGTCATTACAAAAACTAATTTCCCCATACTAATTTCCCCCTACTGTTACTCACACTTTCTTGTCAACTGTTTGAAATGGGCCACCCTCATTACCACTATAAAAGTGTTTTTTCCTCCCTTGGTATTCTACTGTTAATTGAATTGTCTCGTTAGCACTGACCCCCTCCCCTCTGACTTGGTAAGGAAACTCCCATCTTTTTCATGTACCGTGTATATATACCTGCTACTGTGTTTTCCACTCCATGGATCTGACGAAGTGGGTTCTAGCCCATGAAAGCTTATGCCCAAATACATTTGTTAGTCTCTAAGGTGCCACAAGGACTCCTCGTTGTTTTTTCATCAGACCTAAACACCAAAGTCAGTTATGATGAAGATTTCTGAAAATCTTATTCATCATATAAAAAATGTTCTACCAATCCCAAAGGATTGGACACATTACCTCCCAGGTTAATGAATATTCCAGACCTTTCCCAAATGCAGGCATACAGCCAATTCTTATTAACTAAACTAAAATTTATTTTAAAAGGAAAGGGAGAGAGAATTTGTTAAAAGAACAGTACGCATACAGACATGAGTCAGTCTTAAGATTCAGATTCATAGCAGAGATGGAGAGCTTTGTAGATGCAAAGAGTTCTTTTAGAAATAGTCCATAGGTTATAGTCCAGTGTTTATAATTTCAGGATGGTCCAGTCAGAACTGGGATCTCAGTCCTTGTGGCTAAGGCTTCCCCTGCATGAAACCTCAAACAGCTCTGAGATAAAAAAGGATTGGGACCCAAAGGTCTTTTATACAATTCCAGGACTTCCTTCCGGAGTCCTTAGTCAAACAACAGGCACTCATGTGGACTTTGAAGTGAACCCATTTTCTAAGTATAGCTGGTAATTATCCATACAGATTAACACAAGGCAATTGCCTGTTTTTCCACCATTCGCAGATTAGTTGATATACATTTCAAAGAGAGATTAATACAGTGACATCCTGTGTTTACAGTTAATTTAAATGTTAAGACGTTCTTTTGATCTCTGAATTAACAGAATACAGCATAGACATAAAAACATAAGAACGGCCATACTGGGTCAGACTAAAGGTCCATCAAGCCCAGTATCCTGTCCTCTGACAGTGGCCAATGGCAGGTGCCCCGAAGGGAATAAACAGACAGGTTATCATCAAGTGATCCATGCCCTGTCACCCAATCCCAGCTTCTGGCAAGCAGAGGATAGGGACACCATTCCTGCCCATCCTGGCTAAGAGCCATCTAGCTATCTAGCTCCCTTTTGAACCCTGTTATAGTATTGGCCTTCACAACACCCACTGGCAAGGAGTTCCAGAGGTTGACAGTGCATTGTGTGAAAAAAATACTTTCTTGTTTTTGTTACTTATTTGTTACTGCTACTTTGTTACTGCTACTTATTGATTTCATTTGGTGGCCCCTTGTTCTTGTATTATGAGAAGGAGTAAATAACACTTCCTTATTTACTTTCTCTATACCATTTATGATTTTATAGACCTCTATCATATCCCCCCTTAGTCGCCTCGTTTCCAAGCTGAAAAGTCCCAGTCTTATTAATCTCTCCTCATTCAGAAGCCGTTCAATACCCCTACTAATTTTTGTTGCCCTTTTTCAAACCTTTTCCAATTACAGTATATCTTTTTTGAGATGGGGCGACCACATCTGCACACAGTATTCAAGGTGTGGGTGTACTATGGATTTATACAGAGGCAATATGATATTTTCTGTCTTATTATCTATCCTTTTCTTGATGATTCCCAACGTTCTGTTCACTTTTTTAACTGCCGGTGCACACTGAATGGATGAGTTCAGAGAACTATCCACAATGACTCCAAGATCTCTTTCTTGAGTGGTAACAGCTAATTTAGACCTCATCATTGTATATGTATAGTTAGAATTATGTTTTCCAATGTTCATTACTTTGCATTTATCAACATTAAATTTCATCTTCCATTTTGTTGCCCAGTCACCCAGTTTTGTGAGATCCTTTTGTAGCTCTTCGCAATCTGCCTGGGACTTAACTATCTTGAGTAGTTTTGTATCATCTGCAAATTTTGCCACCTCACTATTTACCACATTTTCCAGATCATTTATGAATATGTTAAATAGGAATGGGCCCAGTACAGATCCCTGGGGGACACCACTATTTACACCTCTCCATTCTGAAAACTGACCATTTATTCCTACCCTTTGTTTCTTATCTTTTAACCAGTTACTAATCCATGAGAGAACCTTTCCTCTTATCCCATGACTGCTTATTTGACCTAGTCAAAGGCTTTCTGAAAATCTAAATACACTATATCCACTGGATCTCCATTGTCTGCATGCTTGTTGACCCCCTCAAAGAATTCTAGTGGATTGGTGAGGCATGATTTCCCTTTACAAAAACCATGTTGACTATTTCCCAACAAATTACCGTATATACTCATTCATAAGCCGAATATTTTTGGTAAAAAAGTGACGCATCAAAGAGCGGGGGTCGGCTTATAAACGGGTCTACACCAAAATTTGATGATTTTAAACTGTGAAATCATTGAATTGAATATCTAATACATTGACATTTTGTTTACCTGGAGCGTCTGCAGGCATGGAGCTCCTCAGCTCCCACTGGCTGGGAACGGCAAACCACGGCCACAGGGAGCTGAGAGGCTCCGTGCCTCTGAACGCTCCAGGTAAACAAAACGTCCCAACCCTCCAGCGGCTTCCCCTGATGGGCTGGGAGCCAAAGTTTGCCAACCACTGAAATATAGGGTCAGCTTATGAAAGGGTCATACAGTTTTTACTATTTTTACCTATCCATCTTGGAGGGTCGGCATATAAACGAACGGGCTAATGAACGAGTATATACGGTATGTTCATCTATGTGTCTGACAATTGTGTTCTTTACGATAGTTTCAACCAATTTGCCCGGTACTGAAGTGAGGTTTAGTGGCCTGTAGTTGCCAGAGTCACCTCTGGAGCCCTTCAAAAAATTGGTGTCACCTTAGCTATCCTCCAGTCAGCTGATTTAAATGATAAGTTACAGGTGACAGTTAGTAGTCCTGCAATTTCACATTTGAGTTCTTTCAGAAATCTTGGGTGAATTCCATCAGGTCCTGGAGACGTATTACTGTTTAGTTTATCATTTTTTTCCAAAACCTCCTCTAATGACACCTCAATCTGGGACAGTTCCTCAGATCTGTCACCCAAAAAGAATGGCTCGGGTTTGGGAAACTCCCTCACATCCTCAACAATGAAGACCGATGCAAAGAATTCATTTAGTTTCTCCGCAATGACCTTATCGTCTTTGAGGGCTCCTTTAGCATCTCGATCGTCCAGCGGTCCCACTGGTTGTTTAGCAGGTTTTTTGCCTCTGATGTATTTAAAAAAAAATTGCTATTACTTTTGAAGTCTTTGGCTAGCTGTTCTTCAAATTATTTTGTGGTCTTTCTAATTGTATTTTTACATTTCATTTGCGAGAGTTTATGCTCTTTTCTATTTTCCTCATTAGGATTTATCTTCCACTTTTAAAAGGATGCCTTTTTGCCTCTCACTGCTTCTTTTACTTTGTTGTTTAACCACGGTGGCTCTTTTTTGGTTCTCTTACTATGTTTTTTAAATTGGGATATACATTTAAGTTGAGCCTCTATTATGGTGTCTTCAAAAAGCTTCCACACAGCTTGCAGGGATTTTACTTTTGGTACTGTACCTTGTAATTTCTGTTTCACTAACCTCCACATTTTTGTGTAGTTCCCCTTTCTGAAATTAAATGCTTCAGTGTTGGGCCACTGTGGAGTTTTCCCCACCATAGGGATGTTAAATTTAATTATGTTATGGTCACTATTACCAAGCGGTCCAGCTATATTCACCTCTTGGACCTGATCCTGTGCTCCACTTAGGACTAAATCAAGAACTGTTTGATGGGGACTGTTTGATTACATTGTTGACTTCTACCAATATATATGTAAGTACACAAAAACACATTATCTCCCCATATGTTTTTAAGAGTTGAATTTGAGTCATTTATCCTGCAGGATGCTTAACCCTTTCTGGTCATGCAACACAGTTACTTTAATATATTTTCATCCAATTGCAAAATATAGTAGCCATCATATTTGTAAAGCACACACAGATCTCACTGAGACACTGATCAAGCAATTAAAAATCAAGTACAGATGAAAATTCTTATATACAAATACTGCGGTCACCAAGAAAGAATCAACATTTACCCACAATCTGAGTTACGATGGTATTTTCTGAGACTTAAGATAGGAGATAACTGCAATATCTCAGATGCTGTGTGCACTACCATCATGACAGACAACAAAACATACAATTGAGTAAATAAATTGTATTACATAAGCCAATAGAATTTGGATGTAATTTTAAAGCATGATTTAATTCAAGTTTTTTTTCTAGGAAGAAACTTCTTTAAAACACCATCAGGTTGTACAACTGAAGGATCAGGAAGGCTGTGTCCATTACTAATTTGTTAACCAAGATATACTAATTTACAGCTTCATTGTCATATGACTCTGACAAGTAATGTTTGATCATCATCATCCAATCCCATGTATTTTGGTGTCACGTGACAAGATGACCTGACAATAATATACTAAGCTAGAAGAAATGACAATCACTGCACTCTGCTTTTCAAGTCCAACTGATCTTTTATTTAACAGTGCATATACATATCACCTAGGGAAACAGAGGACAGAACATTGCTCTACAACAACTACAGCTGATGACAAAGAGGGATATTTGTTCCAACACAGGATTATATACAGTGCAAACAAAACTCCCATCATTATTAAGTAGAGTTCTGCATGAGGACTAAGTAGAAAATATGCAAGAGAGATCTGCACTGTTGATCAGAGAGAAGAGAATTTTGTCCTGTCAATATAAATTACTCTATTTTATTTATCGAGTCGCAGTTGATGGAGCCACAAGGAAAGACAGGACCATGAAGAAAAATGACTTGAGAGTGGCCCCTTAAAGAATTCACTCCAGAAATGCCAACCATCCAAGGATAGGTAATATGGGGGTGGGGGTGTTGAGAACAGGGAAGAAGTTATTACTTTCGTGGTAGTTACTGAATATTTTTGGTAAATACCCAAGTATGTCCCAGGTGGTAAAGTTATGTATTTCAGAGTTTTCACAATCTTACCTCCATGCAGACATTTTTATGATGCTTCTAAACTTCTCTGAAAACCCATGCATCTTATGCTGAATTCTCTCTCTTTTTCTTCTGTTTTATTTGTGACTTGTCTATTGCCATAGTAGATTGAATCAGACCCTAAATGTCCAGAATTGGCCCGGTGTAATAACACAGTCTGCTCAAGATTTATAAGAAATGAAGACACTGCCTGTCTTTAAATTGCTGTACTGGCTTAGGATTTCCACTTGATTATCTTCATTTCATAAACAGCATTTGAAATCTTTATCTGATTATTCAAACAACAATATACTACTTAATGTTTATTAAAGATACACACCTGTCTGAATCATTAGCTACATATATGAACCCCAAAAGATAATAAAACCACACAGTAGATTTAAACACAATCGGAAGGATAGGCAAGTGACTTGTATGTGATGGTATCTGCGGGCTAAAGCCAGATATAACTAGTGTTGAAATGACATATTAAAAACAGTTCAAAATGCACAATTGCCTAAGCAGATGCTGATCATGTTGCTACAGAGTTAATCTGGCTAAGGCAAAAAAGAAAATTATTCATGTCACCTGAGCAGCTAAGCATAAAGTAATATAATAAGGAAGCTCAGCTGGTAGACTAGTTAACATTTCTTCCTAGCAGCAGTGAAACCTGAATTAAATTTACATACTTGAATTAGATTTTCTTGTTAAACCTCTAAGTCCCTTATGATGAACCAGTCCTTGCCAGGGAAGGCATTGTAAAATGAGTAAATGCACTGGCAGGACAAAGTAAAACTAAAACAAATAAAGAGGCAAGAGTGCCCCTCTGCTGCAGCAAAGATCTAGCTGCAGAGGCACAAGTCAAAAAAAAATGACATCTTCTAACCAGTTCCATGCGGCAACACTGCCTCATTTTAAGATCACAATTGCTCTTCTGTCAGCACAATAATGTAGTCTTAAGGAATTTCATGTGGGTCTGGTACGGAGGAAGGAGAAATTAAAAAGAAAAATGAAACAGATAGGAGGTAGAAAGTTCTGTCCCCCAATGCCCTTTGCAAGCGCTGAAGGCTCTGAATGCAGTAGGTTGGGAATGCAGGGTGCTACATGTCCCAGTGTAGGAGCTCAGAGTCGTCTCCCTTTGCGCATTGCAGAGGGATGTTTTCTTGGTGGGGCAGTATGATTTTTGACTACATGGGTGCATCATACATTGTCCCCAAGTAACATGGAGGGAGGGTGACCAGATAGCAAGTGTAAAAAATTGGGACGGAGGTAGAGGGTAATAGGTGCCTATATAAGAAAAAAAAAATCGGGGTCATCTGGTCACTCTACATGGAGTTATGACTGGGGGAGTATCAGCTATCTTGAGGCTAAAGTACCAGCTGCAGAATGAATGTATAGTATTGTGTATGGGAGATCACCTCCCAGATCCCTGCAGACCTCCCCAGCACACAAAGTGTTTACATTAGCAAGTATAATACGCTAAGACTTTGTTGTGGTGTGGTCACTTTTCCCCGGAAAAGATTAATAAGAGTTTAGTAATCTAAGATTGCTTTGTTGTATTTTCAGGGATATTTACAGGGAGCTATATACTTGTAGCACCAGTGTAAAACTTTTAATCTGTATGGTTTAATGTAGTGTTCCCCTTTATTTTTATTTAAGCCCTGGTCTACACTGGGGGGGGGGTGTGGAGGGGGGGGTAGTGAAGACATACCCTAAGTCTGAGAAGTAGGACAGTAAATTGCCTTTAAGTTTTCAAAGCTGGTTTTATATACCACAAGGTTAAAATAACAGAAGGTATTATCTGATCTCTTGCTGTTTATCGGTATTTGTAAAGAGGTTACAGCCATAATATGCACACCAAGGCTATAAATGCATATATACTACATGTACGTTTTAGATTTTCCCTCTGGTATGTTCTGTACTTAAGCTATAGCATCACTGGACAGGGAACTTTATATAGACAAAGCCCGTGGTAATCCAGTCAACCACAACCATAACAGTTCAATATAATGATTTGGAATAACTGGTAGCACAAAAGATGTACACACACGATTCTTTGGTCAATGAATACAATGCTTAAATCTCTGGGGAACTATGACACTCTAACATATTGCAATTATTCTAGCCAGTGTATTTCTTATTGCTTAATGTATTCTGCTTTTTTAAGTTCAAAGAAAATAGATGTCTGTCAGTTATTCACTGTCCCAAGTGAAAAGAAGAACATGCATATGCGAGAGAATGAATAGTTTTAGTTCCCTGTCAAATGCAGACCATTAAGTGCCACCTCAATTTTTCAAATTGAGTCTGAAAGCAGCCATGCTACTAAGAGAGTTAGTATTCAGGATTTTATCTGCTTCTTTCTCGCTCAAACTCCCAAGGGGAAAGAGAATACATCCGAAAGGAAATATGCATAAAATAACTTTGAAAGAAAGTTAAGTCAGGATTAAGATTCTAAACATTTTACTGCAAGGCTACTGTCTTATAGACCTGTATTTCAAAAACAAAACGAAACAAAAAAACTTTGGGTCAATTCAATTTCTTGTTATTGTTATCTTAAAATGAGCAGAACATATGCCAGGAATTTTGTATAGCCACAATATTTAAAGTGAAATGAAAAGATATATTACATGTCTGTATCCCAAGACTAAACTAAGGATAAACAATCACTGAGATTTTCAAAGCAAACTAGGGGAATTATCCAGGCAACTCCTATTGAAATTAATAGGAATTATGTGGCTAACTATCCCAATCAGCGTTGAGACTCTCATCCAATCTGCCATATTTACCATCTGCATAAGTGAACATCAGTGGATTACACCCATTTTCATCAGTAGTGAATTTGGCACAGGGTAGGCCTTCCATCCTCCATCTGGCTTCCACTGGTGCAGTTCCTGTGTTCTGGGTGTTGGAAGATGTGGAGAGTCTGCAAAGGGGCTCAATATAAATGTACCAGGGGCAGCACATAAGAGTGGACTTGGAGGCAGGCAGATGACTCAGCAACCACTCAACTGCCTGAGGCTGGTGATGGGATTCCTTTCTTTTCTTTGCTCCTGTGGCAGAGCTCACCTGCACCAGTTTGTTTCCTTACTGCCAGGACAAGGAAGAAAATTGTGCCCTCTTTCCATGTGCATGGATATTTAAATCGTAAAGAATGTGACAATGGTGAGAAAGCACCCAGAATACTGCATACGGTACTGGCACCATAACACCAGAAAGATGTCAGCAAACTGGATGCGATTCAGAGAAAAACAACAATAATAAAGAAGCAGCAAAGGGATAAAAGATTAAGAGAGAAGAGGAGAGGAGAGGTGGCCTTGTGGTTAAAACACAGGACAGGATCCTAGACAATCTGGAGTCAACTATTAGCTCTGCCACAGACATCCTGTTTGACCTTGGCCATGTCACATAATCTCTGTGACTCAGTTCCCCATTTGTAAAATGTCAATAATAATACTTACTTTTTCTGTCTTTTCTGTTTAGATAGTAAATTCTTTGTAGCAGAGGCTGTCTCTTACTCAGTAGGGACTTTTAGGTAGCATTATATTATTAACTTATAGCTGTGTGAAATACAGAAAGATGGTCATGGTGGTACATCAAGGTTGAATAAAAGGAAAAGGAAAATGCAGGCAAGCTATCAGGAAAGTTTATTCATGATGATTTCTATTAGACTGGTTAGTAAACTGGCTTCCTAGTGAATTGGATGAATCTGAGCGAGTAATTAAGAACTGGATTGCACAAAGGACTAAAGAATATACTCGTGGTAAAAGCGGTGCAGGAGTGGACAATGCAACCTAATAAATATTTTCTATCTTTAATTTTAAATCCTTTTAAATGCTACATGCAGAATTCCCTGAGAATATAAAATTCTAATTTCACTCAGGAAAAGACAGGGAATTTAAATGTATAGGCCAGATCCTCGGCTACTGTAAATTGTTGCAATTCCATTCACTTCAGTGTAGCCATGCATATTTACACCAGCTGAGGATCTGATCCCATACCTTTTTTCAATGTGGAAACCTTTCCAATGTTATATAATGTGTATCAGTGTACACTGGGAATTTATTTATTAGAATTTTAATCTCATATTATCACTGTCCAACAAACCGAGCATCAGTCCCTTCAACAGAATGTCACCTCCAATGGTGCTGATGCTCCATCTTTTAATATTTTTTTAATAGCAGGTCAGTCAAATGAGGCAGCTGTACACAACAAGCTGAGCAGAGAAGCAATAGCAAAACGTTTGTGGCATAAGGTCTCCTGAAGGCTGGGAGAGACATAGGAGTCTAATCCTCTTCTTGACAACCGATGCTAATGGCAGAGATAGGGGCATACTGAGAGGGAACAAGACCATACCTACCTGAGTGAATCTCTAAGGGTTCAGTTAAGCATCCAGAAATTCAGCTCTTACCCAAACTTTATCAGAACTATCTAAATCCCTGAGCCCACAAATCCAGCTTAGAATTTTTTGTAAAAATTGTCTTTCTTTGTAAAACAGATGTTGGCACTTCCAGTTTCAGTTCCCGCCATAAATACCATAAGAAAAATCTCTTTTTAACATTTGCCATTTTCACTTGTCAGCCTGGCCAGAACCTGGGTGGGCAGATCACCAGAAAATGGTAGCAGGGAAGTTTTCAGAAACTTTAAAAAGGTTTGATTTAAGATTGCATCTCAAACATAATTATATAGGCCATATCTGGAGGGAGAATTCTCTCTCTTACCCTCTACTGTACAAATCTTGGAGGCATGTGCCTATTTCTCACTGACTGTAGTGGGAGCTGAACATGTGCATCTGAGGGCATGATATGGCTCACTGTTTGCATTTTATTAAGTAAAACAGAACTGTTAATTATCACTGGGCCTTTAAACTGAATTTTTATGTAGAAGTAGGAATAGAAAGCTGTAATTGCATTATCTGCCACACAACTGTATGTTCTTTAGCATTTATCTTGTTCTTTCTGCAGTGAGCAGATTCATTTTCATACTTCAATAACAAGCTCATAAAAAGTGTCTGATGGACTGCAGATGGTATTTCTCATGCCTTGAAAAATTACATAAATCAAATACTGAGTGACTGCCACTTTCCAGCTAAATGCTATTATAAATAACTGTTTGTATGGCCTTATCATTTTTTTTCCGCCTGTCAACCACTGATAAAGATTCTCTCACTAAATCACTGTAATTTCCTCTTAGCTGACAGAAAGAAGATTTAATATGGTGATAAAGAAAGATGAAAAAAGTATGTTTTACTTTTTAAAAGACTGGTACAATTTTATATACTTGTTTCAAAACCACTGCATTTCTTTTTTCTTAGTTTATGCTCAAACAATGACATCAATTCATTCTAACACATGATCTCCACTTGAGAAGTTTTGATATAAAAAATTCACTTGTACTTTGACAAAAGAATTTAGCACACAAAATTTGGTGATGGACTGTAAAGTAAATTGCCCGGCTGCTATCAAACTTCTGAAAACAAATCTCAATTATGACATAACGTGACAGGGGTTTTTTGTTTTGTTTTTTTAAATTAGCACTTAAAGACAAATATTCCTTCTCATGTGTTGCTTAAAATGTAATATAGAACAGTCCAGTACATTTCCATTCAGTTAATACAAGTAATTATATATGGAGTTATATAGTCTGTCACAGACGTATGGAGAATACTTGCCATCCCACCGAACAACCAGAGTACAAGTTATTTATGAGATTAAAATCCTCAGACATGAGTGCAAAAATGAACATCTTTAGATTTAAAAATAGAAAATGGTATAAACTTTATGAAGGTAAGCAAGAATTGCATGTAAAGGCTCAAATTCTGCCCTCGGTTACAGTTATATCTATCCAACCCCATATGTACTAAAACCATTGAGTCTGCATTAGTGCAACTTAGGGCCAAATTTGGTAATATTTTCCCCCTAGAAAAGTCTTATTTTTCAACTAACAGTGTCAACAATATGGAAATGTTGAAGTGGGAGTGTTCAAATTCTGGTAACTGCAGACTGTTTATTCTTATTTAAGGATTTTCTAAAGGGAAATCGGACATTTAGATAATAACTTCAAATGATGACCACCCTTTGGCAGTATTGAAATGGCACGTGTAATTGCCAGAATCAACAGATTTTCTCCATGAGTTTTTCCGCTTATGTTTACTATCCAATTTTACAGAGATTAATTTTATAAAAACAGGGAATTTTTATGTGCAAATATCACTTAGGATCCACTGCTAACAGTCAGAATAATGATATTTTCAGAGGTGAAAGAACGTCTCAAAAAGAAACTAGTAGTAGAAACAATTCAACAAGACAAAAATAAAAGATTTCTCTGGAATATTTTAATTTTCATTTTGTCTCATTTATTGAAGTTGAAAACTAGCCACTTAATACTTGGAGTGCAGGAGAGGGTCTTCCTCTGCCAACTCTAGAAATATTCATCCCTCAGGAGAGAGGCATGTTGTTTGTTTTTCTACTTGGTAATGAGAAAAGATCAAAGCTGCCTATTTGCACCACACCAATGGTGCATTACTACTTTGTAATGCTTCAGGTGTTGGTTCTGGTTGTGTTAAGGTAGCTAATTTACTTTAGTTTCTTTTGAACTCCCTCTCATTCCCATTAGAGTACAAGTTTCACAGGATAACCTGGCCTGTATCTGGGATATAGTGAGAAGCTGGTGGAGAAGGAAATGGTGTAACCTCCAGGAGTTTATGTACAAGAAAATCCTTTCAGTGATCTATGCCTGCATTAACTGGATGTCACGTCTGCATTTAAAATGGTAATTTGTTTTCAACACACACTTTTCCTTTTCAGTCATTAACTTAGTTCTGTCATCTGCTTCTAGTTTGCAAACAAGGTTTCCCACTACTATGATTGAAGGAAGTGTCTTCTTCCATTTCAAATGTACTTTTCTTTCTTAAAGCATGAGGTGGCAGATTATAGAGAGAAGTCAAGCAAGCACTGGGTTTATGAGGATATGTTCCCCACTGACTGCCCAGGTGAACCATTCCAGTCATGAAAGGAGAATGTAAAATGAACTGACAGCCAGATCCCAGTAGATGGATGCGAGAGCAACATATGTCTTTCCAACCTTTGCTCTCTCAAACAGTGTTTTGTCTTTCGAGGCATCTCTCATGTTTTTAGGATGTGGAGTTCCCACAAAAAGGAATTGTCTGCTTATGCAACATTTTGACAAGTTTACTTTCTTTCCTGGGTATGGATCAAGGTTTCTCTGCCCCTCATTACTGTGGCAAAGATTTACTGACCTAGTAGATTTTCAGTGATGCAGTTTTCATACAGAAAGTCACTAATCACCAGAGTGAAAAGCATGGTATGCATACAAAGCCACAATTCTTTAGTATGAAGAATATGTTGAGCTTGCTTTCTGATACTATCTGTAAGAGCCTCAGTGACTGTGTGAAAGCCATACCTTTTAATGGGCACGACAACCGCAGCTCTGAATTGACCACTATTAAACCACACAGATGTAAATACCTAAAACACTCTGCAGCGTTCTCAGTTCATGTCTCCCATAGGCTTTCATGAGGATCATGTTACCAAAACCAAAGGACAGAACTTTTATGTATGATGGAGGGAAAGACTATTTACACAGGAATTCGCTTAAGAGGGGGAAGAGAAGAGTTATGGGTTTATTATTGATTTTTGGGGTGGGGTCTACTATTTGTAGCCAATGTTTCTTCTTTTTTTAAAAAAAAAATATGCATGGTCCCTAAGCAGTTATCATGAGCACTTTTTAATAAGAAAAGAAAGAAAGAAAAAATATATTGAAGCAGAATCATTAACTGATGCTATTTGACGAAGGGTGGGGAGATTGGCCAGAACCGGATAAGTGGAGAATTTGTGTTCTGTAACATACATGCCAATAAACTTTGGTCACTGCTCCCTTTGCTTGCTGGATATTCCAGCTCCCAGGCCTCTAACCCCAGCATCATCGATGTTGCTTTTTTGTGTTCTTTCTTACAATTCGAAGATACCTTTTTCAAAAACATTGTACATAACATTTTCATGAAGACACTTGATCATGGGCTGCCAATTTGCAGCCATAAATGTAACTGTTTGCTGAAAACTGCATGTAAGGATAATATCACTCCAAACATATGCCCTGTGGTATTCTCATCCCAAACTTGTATAAAGAAAAAACTCCCTGCGTTAAGAGTAGCAGCCGTGTTAGTCTGTATCCGCATAAAGAAAAGGAGTACTTGTGGCATCTTAGAGACTAAAATTTATTTGAGTATAAGCTTTCAAAGTGAGCTGTAGCTCACGAAAGCTTATGCTCAAATAAATTTGTTAGTCTCTAAGGTGCCACAAGTATTCCTTTCCTTTTTCCTGTGTAAAGATTCCCAATGACCTGAATGGATATTGGATCAGGTCCTTGCATTTTACTGCCACCATTTAATGAAAAGACACTTGATTAGAATTAGTCCATCACTCAAACATTCCATTCCATAGGACCCTACCATTATTCTATGGTGTTTCACAGCACCTTTCCAACTCTCAGGAAAACTGCTATTGAAAACATAGGGAGGAGAATGAAAGGTCTGGGAAGAAAACTCAGATGATCCCATACTTTTACCAATTGTGAGTCACCTCACGCTGAAAATCAACTAAAAGCCTCCTATTGAATTCATTGGGATTTGGTTAAGGACCATAACATGTCCCTCCTTTTGACAAGCAAGGCTTCGTTTTTTTCGTGTCCTAAGCTACCAGAAAATGGTTTTAGCTTTATACTGGATTCCTCTATGTAATATCACCCATGACTCATCCCTTCCCCCACTATTAACCCCAGTGAAATAGATGTGGCAAATGGGCCAGACTATTACCTATTACAGAATCAACGTAACATTTCTTTTTTAAAAAGCCCTTCGAGTGCTGACTGTAAGAATGCTCCTCATGCCACCAACAGACTGTACTAATAATTAGATACCACCTGAAAGTAAAAAATAAAATAAAAATACTGTAATCAGATTCATCCTTGGGTACTTTGTTGGAGGATAGTTCAGAATTTAGGACGACCTCTTGTGAAATTACTTTCTTGGTGTTTGGAGGTACTAACGCTTCTCAGATGATTTAGTCAATCTCTATCATAATTTGCTGGAAAGAGTTTCTTGGAGATGTCATTTTGAAAGACATCTGACTGCTGCATTCTTACTGCATTCTGATTTCAAATATTAAAATGAAGTATTATGTCTAAGTTTAAACGTAGGTGTCCATTAACTGATTAAATTAAAATATAAATTATTATGAAGGGAAAAAAATTAGGAACATAGTTTATAAATAATATATATATATATATATATATATAAAAGATGGTCCTTATGTTCCCTGCATCCATCTGTCATTTCTAAGACATAGGTGCAGTGGGCTAATTAAATGTTAATGAAATCTAAATAATCTGCGGGTCCCAAAGCATTAGCCAAGGAGAAGTAACTGCACAACAGCTGCTGCAGCTTGACAAAACTGCTTCTGTCAGCACCTCAAGCAATGTCTCAAATCTAGTTTTGGGAAAGCTGGATGAAATAATGATGACATTTACGTGTAGCTGATTTCAAAGGACTTGCAATTATTTTTGCTCAAGTTACAGGTCAAGAGTCAAAGTTACATTAACAAGTGAGGAGTTTTATCAAAATTATTTGAAAATACAACAGATACAAGGAAATCTTTCTTCCACTGTATTTGTAAAACACTCTTTCTAAACAAAGCAGATGTTTATTTCAAAGGAATTTTTGACTCAATAGTTATATCAAAAATTGTAAAGGTATTAGTAAAGGGAATTGATACCATTAAAGATTAATTTTATGTAGGGAAAAAGCTTCCCTATTGCTGTTTTCATTTATGGCTTTCTTTGGGAGTATTTTGGAGTAGCAATAGCTTCTGCATAGTTAAGGTTGAATCTAGCTTCTCATTTAAAGTAAGCTTCTCCATTTAATACATGTAACAGCCACATTTTTACCATGCATACCAGAGAGGAAAGAAACTAAATTTGAGTTTGAAAGGCCCAGGATTATGTAATTTAATACAGAACAGCACACACACACGGTGGTATGCATGTGTGATGGAGTGTACTAGGCCCAGAGGCTCCCTGCTAGAGGCCTCAGGGTCCTGCCAAACCCATCCCAGGAAAGGAGCAGTGGAGCTAAGTCCTCCGTGTGACCTAGAGAGACCATGCGGGAAGCAGCCAATTGGGGGATTACGCAAAGGGCTAGCCAATCAGCAGTCAATCAAGGCACAGGAGGGCCATATTAAAAGGAGCTGTAGAACCAGAGACAGGCAGTTTCTTGCTGAAGCCAGGGGGTGCAGGTGATGCTCCTGGATGGCCAAAGGGAGCTGCAGCACCACGGACAGCTGAGTACCGGCAGGGACCGGGGGAGTGAGAGAGCGCTCCTGGATGACTGCTGGGCCTCAACACAGAAGAACTCTGAGCTAAGGATGAAACTTTGGTGAAGGCTGGGGCCACGGAGAAGTCACCCAGGGAATTGAAGGCCGTTTCATTAAAGGGACATGGCGGAGTGTGGCTGCTATTCTTAGGGCCCCTGGGCTGGGACCCAGAGCAGTGGGTGAGCCCAGGTCTCCCTAAAGGCCACTGGAGAATGGGCTACAATTGGACAGCTGTAAACCCCCCAAAGGGAATCTGAACAGCTTAGTGGTCCAGCTGGGGCCAGAACAGCCCAGGGAAGGTGAAACTATTGCCTCCAGGGACGAAGCCCTGGTGTGCTCACAAGAGGTGGGTTCCATTGCGTTACAGCATTGTAAAAGTGTGCTTCCCAAGTGAAGAGAGTTATTAGTAGAGCATTGTTTCCAAAGGCCTTCTTTCTTCTTTGGCAGGAATAGTAAAAATGTAACTACTAAACAGAGGTGCTTACTCTAATATGATTCATTAATGGCACTTTTTACCACTCAGTCAAAGTAGGAGACTTTCTAGTCTAGTACGAAAGCCAGCAGCCTAAAAGGAATATAAGTCCATCATGGGCTGAACTGATGTCAAGAAAATCCGAAGTGTAATTCTGTGATGTTTTGGGGAATCTGTGTCTACAATTTATGAATCCTGACTGATATTGTGAATTTATTACAAAACTGTGTCAGGGAATGTCTCTATCTGGATGTGGAATCCACCATTTGCTGACAGAGGCTGCAATTATGTACCTACCAGACTAGGACAATGGAGAGTCATTAACCTTAACAACTGTACTCTGGACCAAACAATGGGTCTAAGGAGGTTGGATGAAGCTAATTCCTCCACCTTCTTTTCAAGAAGGGGGAAGTGGAGAGAGTGGAAAACATCTAAACAGGAAAACGAGACATGACAAAGCAGGGGTTTAAAAGGACTCATAGGAAGATCAAAGGGGAAAGGGGAAAAAAATAATTTGGGGCAGGAGAGGGAAATAGATGGGCATGCTTTTGTAGCTGGAGGGGGGCGGAGCGGGGGAGGAAAAGGGTCTGCAGGACCAACCAAGGGTTGTCTAAAAAAAAAAAAAGCGGCACCTATCTGGGCTGGAAAGTTTTCCTGTTTCTGTAAAGTAAGTCATGAGCTGAAGGGGAAGCATCCTGGGCACCTAATTGTGCCTAAGCCCAAAGAACTCTCCAGAGTGGTGGTGGCAAAGAACATGAGACAGGGAAATGTATATACGTGTTTGTTATTTTGTACAGATCTGTGTACTTAGTGAACTACTAAGTAAAGAGAAATGATTTTTTAAAATACTGTGCTAAGTCTGTCTGTATCTGCTGGCTCTCACAACTGCGTGCCCTGGAGAGGTAAACCGTAAATCAGAAAGATCACAACTTCACTGTGATTCTAGGGAAGAGCTGCTGGGGGAAGGCTTGGCAGAGATGGCACCAGCTTCAGGGCCTAGGCACTTGGGTTGTGGAGTCCTCACTCCAGGAGGGGTATCAGACATGAGATCTAAACCTTGAGTGCCTGCCTAGAGGCCCAAAGTCGAGGACACTGCCTAAATTCTGCCTAGCCCCAGAATGTGAGCTTCAGCCTTTGGATCTCCTCACAGAAGGCTGGTGAATGTCCAACAGGGGAAGCTCAACCGGCTCTCTGACAATGCTTACAAATGTAGGGCAACATCAGAGTAAACTGTCTTTCCAGCTAGACTACAGAGGCCCACGGAAAAGCCTGTTTGAAGCAAGCATATTGTCATTCTAGAAACGCTAAAGAAAATTTATTTACCATTTCGCTGTCTAATTTTGACGCATCTTCAAAAATGAAGAAAACTGCTCGAAAGGCATTAAGGAACCTTAACAATCAATATGCCAGGCACATTCGTGCCTTTCAAATTACACAAAGGAAAATTAAACAGACTACAATATTACACAGAGACAATGTCAAAATCAATTATAAATTTCATCTTCTTTGGTGTTCTGATACCATGGGAGTTGTTGTTTCCAAAGGAAATAATGGCAAGTGGAAGCAATACGTTTCATTTATTGTAGACATGGCACATCATTGAGTGTAAAATCACATTATGCTGATTGGGAACATAACAAGTGCCTGTTTTTATGCATATGAGAAGCCTGCACTTGTATGTGTAGGATAGTTTGAGACACTCATATTCCTGAGTATTTAATTATTTTCTGGCAACGTATTACATTTGGCAAACAATAGTGACTTTCAACTTGCTGGTTGACATCACAAAATCCACCCTAGAGCAGCAATATCTTTAAAACACACTTTTCTGTGTGTTTGTGTAATTGAGAAGTGTGCTAATCTTTACAAAGATTGTGTAATAGATTGATTTGTGTAATATATACTATTACTATACTTTTCTTAGTAATAAAGCAAGTGGGTGTCTACTACATACACACTGCAATACTTTTGATTTTGGTAATCATGCATTCCTTGGTTGGTAGGAACATTCATTAAGATGAATCCAAGCACTCTACGAACTTTACTGACAACCACAGAACACAGACAACCACTTCACCCGCTGCTGACCTGTGATCCCCTGTTGGGTAAAACACATCAGGCATTCAACATCACAGCCATTCTCCAAAACAGATCAGGACAGGAGGTGAAGAATGCTGCAACTAATTGAAATTAGGTAGTCAGCATGTAGTAGTCAAAATCAGAATTTGGGCAGGATATGGGGGCTCTGACAAAATGATGCTACCAGACCTTTAATAATCACAAATAGTCAGGATCTTGATTTTATGCCTTATCCAAAACCAACACATGACACAGCATCTGTAAGACCATGCCAAGGCATAGGGTTAATATTGAATTAGAGGTCAAAATGCCACCAACTGAATCACCGTTACCACAATTGTTTTCCATAGAGATTCCTTTTGCTGGCCCTCCCCAATTAGATTCTGCTTATCTTTTGAGATCTCATGAGATCACAGCTTTAGGTGGAATGGCTGCACACACTCTATTTTCATGAACCAGTTAAACAATTGCTGGCAACGTTTAAAATATATAAAATATTCTCATTTACGATTCTCAAGTACGGCTTCACTTTGATTATTGTTTAATGTAGTCATCAAAAGCAACATCAAATGTAAGTCCAAGTCTTACTACAGATTTCTAAAATCTCAAATCTATAATTACAAAGATGATGAAAAAATAGCAACAGTTGATTATTGTTATATTCAAGGTTTTCCTACTTTCCTACTAGCAGATTTCAAGTTTACCTCAAAATGGTTTATTTTTTTCAGACAATATGTTGCAACTTTTGAAATTATCAATAAATCCATTTACTCTTTTACATTCCACTTATTATGCTCTGCATGTTAATTCTATCCTAGAGCTTTTCTTTCTCAGTGTATGAGGAGAAGGTTAAGAAAGAGCTTGTGTATGCACGATCTTTAATGGGATTGACTCATGTAAATCAACTACTAATTGATGAAAGACTTAGCCTAGAATGTATTAGCTACAACCTTACACTGCAATGATCACATCTAGAATGTCAAAGAATATCAACACCATAGTTATTTCTGCAGAAGGGGTAATGTTCATTATTGTATTTAATTTGTGCAAATGTTTCTGAAAACCATGTGATACAAATATTTACTGTACTAATGGGGTAGATGAAAGCAGATCATACAGATATGATATATACCCAATGCTAAGTTTCAGAGTAGCAGCTGTGTTAGTCTGTATTCGCAAAAAGAAAAGGAGTACTTGTGGCACCTTAGAGATTAACAAATTTATCTGCGCATAAGCTTTCGTGAGCTACAGCTTGCTTCATCGGATGCATACAGTGGAAAAAACCTCATGAAAGCTTGTGCTCTAATACATTTGTTAGTCTCTAAGGTGCCACAAGTACTCCTTTTCTTTTTACAGATAGAGACTAACATGGCTGCTACTCTGAAAACAGTCATATATGGTTTCTCAAATACAATATACTGGATGTGATGAAGTGAGCTGTAGCTCACGAAAGCTTATACTCAAATAAATTTGTTAGTCTCTAAGGTGCCACAAGTACCCAATGCTAAATTTCCACTGAATTCCTTGAAGTATGTAGAAAACACTTATATTTTACACAGCGATATGAGAAGCAAAAAAGCAGCCATAAGAGGGCAGTTCACTTTTCTCCTATCAATGTCTGACCATAGATGGAGTTTGATTCTCATCCATTTAGTTAAGAGAATGCAACCATCATCTATGAATGTCACATACAGACTAGAGAGTCACCTTGTATTATCGTGTTTATCCACAGAAAACTGCCCAAACTCTGTCAAAACAGTTCTCTAGAGTCAAAGCAACTGTTGCCAATTGGCCACTATATCATATTATAGTCAACTGATTTGAAATCAGGGTTATCTTTTCCCATTGACTGGGAGACCGATGAGCATTATGAATGGATCAAACAGAAATTCCATCCCAGTTTTATTTATTGCAAAGTACTGTTCCAAAATGTTTGGTCTTAGAGTAGCTCTATTAAACTTGGGAAAAGGTTCTAAGTCCTCACAACACCACCACCACCACAATTTAGGAATATTTTTCCCAGGGCTGCAGTACCTGTTTTTAACATGGTATCCTTTAACAGTACTATATTTAAAAGTCTACTCCCCCCTGCACCATAGTTGCTTCCACTGGAGCTCAAATTTACTTCCCTAAAATAGCTTTCCAAGCCTTCATTAAGTTATACTTATCAACTTTACATAAATATAGTAATTCTGTATAAAAGTAAGATATTAAACCTTTTATGTTATTAGTGATAATTAACGCTAATAATTCATGGTGATTATTAACTCTATATTTTATTTTTACTCACCAAATATCTTAATCACTCATTGCTCAGTGTAATCTTGTATTTGCATTACTGTTATATGTTGGATTTTGAATTCTCTCTGTAGCTCTTCTTTTTTTTCCAGTTTCTCTTCTTGAAACAGCTGACCTCTCACAACCATTTACTTTTGCCTTCCTTCCTTTTTTTTACAATTAGCAGTCATTAGTGCTTGTGTTAAAGCCAGGATTCCTTCTTTTCTAGGTATATGGAGACATTACACATGAAAGAATAAATACGCCTCTTGAGACTGAACTCAGGACCTCTAAATCTAAAGGCATGAGTCTCTACTGCTTGAGGTAAAGGACCAGCATCAGTAGCTCAGATGCAGTGGCAGACTCATAAACCTCAATATGCGATCTATCTATTAACGAACCACAAAGAGATCTCCTGTGTTACCGCTGGTTATACTGGAGACAGCGTCTTCTCAATGTGAGAAATTTGCAACTGTTCAGCCTAAAATAGAGTGTAAGTTGTACATCAGTTTTGGGGCTGGCCTTCCAAATTTCATGCCAAGTAAATTCAGGCACAAAGTTGTAAATGTAGTTGAGAGTGTTGGGTATAATGGAAAATGAACACTGTTTTTAATAGCATTTCTTCTCATTCAATCTGCCATTGCTGATGTGAATTCATGTGGAAAATAGAGACTAGGGCTGTCGATTAATCGCAGTTAACTCACGCGCTTAACTAAAAAAAATTAATCGCAACTATTCGCAGTTTTAATCGCACTGTTAAACAATAGAAAACCAATTGAAATTTATTAAATATTTTGGATGCTTTTGTACATTTTCAGATATATTGATTTCAATTACAACACAGAATATAAAGTGTATACTGCTCTCTTTTTATTATTTTTGATTATAAATATTTGCACTGTAAAAATGATAAACAAAAGAAATAGTATTTTTCAGTTCACCTTATACAAGTACTGTAGTGCAATCTTTTTATCGTGAAAGTACAACTTAGAAATGCAGATTTTTTTTGTTACATAATTGCACTCAAAAACAAAACAATGCTAAACTTTAGCGCCTACAAGTCCACTCAGTCCTACTTCTTGTTCAGCCAATCACTAAGACAAACAAGTTTGTTTACATTTACAGGAGATAATGCCACCCACTTCTTAGTTACAACATCACAAGAAAGGGAGAACGGCGTCTGCATGGGACTTTTGTAGCTGGCACTGCAAGATATTTACATGCCAGATATGCTTAACATTCATATGCCCCTTCACGCGTCGGCCACCATTCCAGAGGACATGCTTCCATGCTGATGACGCTCATTAAAAAAAAATGCATTAATTAAATTTGTGACTGAAATCCTTGGGGGAGAATTGTATGTCTCCGGCTCTGTTTTATCCGCAGTCTGCCATATATTTCATGATATAGTAGTCTCGAATGATGACTCAGCATATGTTGTTCATTTTAAGAACACTTTCGCTGCAGATTTGACAAAACGCAAAGAAGGTACCAGTGTGAGATTTCTAAAGATAGCTTCAGCACTTGACCCAAGATTTAAGACTCTGAAGCGTCTTCCAAAGTCTGAGAGGGACGAGGTGTGGAGCATGCTTTCAGAAGTCTTAAAAGAGCAACACTCCAACGCAGAAGCTACAGAACCCGATCCACCTGGTGGTAGCACCTGACTCAGATTATGAAAATGAACACGCGTTGCTTTACACTGCTTTGGATTGTTATCAAGCAGAACCTGTCATCAGCATGGACGCATGTCCTCTGGAATGGTGGATGAAGCATGAAGGGACATATGAATTTTAGCACATCTGGCATGTAAATATCTTGCAACGCTGGCTACAGCAGTGCCATGCTAACACCTCTTCTCACTTCAGGTGACATTGTGAACAAGAAGCAGGCAGCATTATCTCCTGCAAATGTAAACAAACTTGTTTGTCTGAGCGATTGGCTGAACAAGAAATAGGATTCAGTGGACCTGTAGGCGCTAAAGTTTTACATTGTTTTGTTTTTGAATGCAGTTATTTTTAGCACATAATTCTACATTTGTAAGTTCAACTTTCCCTGATAAAGAGATTGTACTACAGTACTTGTATTAAATAGTATTTTTCAATTCATCTATTTTGTTTTTTACAGTGCAAATATTTGTAATAAAAATAAATATAAAGTGAGCACTGTACGCTTTGTATTCTGTGTTGTAATTGAAATCAGTCTATTTGAAAATGCAGAAAACATCCAAAAATATTTAAAGAAATGGTATATTATACAATATATTTTGCTCCTTTCTTGTTATATGTTCGGTTAAAACTATGTACTTAAGGGAACATTTGTCCTTTTTAATCCACAATATGGATTTTTATTGTGTATTCTAGACTCTTTTCACACTTTTGACAAGGGCAGAATTTACCAGTGTTGCTGCGGTAATGGTAAGTGCTCTAATGTGGCACAACCATTTTCTGGAAAAAGAGAACAACTGTCTCTCTTGCTTACTGTTCTGATGATCAGAGATGTATCTGTTGTTTACTGAATTTGGTAAGGAAACTATAAAATATTACAAAATATCATTTTGGCAGCTGCTGAACAGATACTTAGAAAATCTACAATGGAACGAGACAATCTTTCACTCCATGTGTAAGTGCCTCTAAAGTTGTCATTCCAAGGCAGATGAAATAAAAATAAATAATCAACAAAAGCATTTTAAGAAATACAAAGTAAAAACAATGGAGAACCATGGGCCTTATCCAACCCTTGTTTTGTTTGATGTCTTTCCCTTTTGTGAAATTTAAGGAACTGACCTATTACAAAACCACCAAGATGTGCAACATTCTTGGTTTTTTTTCTGCAATAGTCCTTTTAGTATTCTCCTTTATCACTAGGTACTACATAACAATGTGAAGGAGAAAACTAAAAGGAGAAATATTAAAATTCTGACATACTATGGAATTAATAAACCATGGAAATCTGACATTACTGCAGCTGCAGTGGATTAATTGCCTTCAGACATAGCTTTAATCTCCATATCTCAGGAAAGTGTAGACACAAGGCTTCATTTTATTTTAGACAAAAAATCTGCTATTTAATTCAGAAGTATCTACATTTCCTGCATGTGAACCACACTGTTGCACATGCCTCACAATAATTAGTATTACAAAAATATTACAGCTTCTTCATAATTCTTTCTATAAAATCAGTAGGTCAAACAGCACTAGGACTTCCAATTGTCAATAAAAAAGCAAAATAATTCCCACAAAAAAGTGCCAACTTTTAATGATCAAAAATTAAAAATTTAGCCCTTAAGCTATTATTTAAATAAACTTAGTTAAACTATGTTATATTTTATTAATGCATTTTTCAATCAAACACCACAAAATTGTTTTATAAATATTAAGGCTCACAACACCCTCTGAGATACAGTAATTAGGCCAATTTTATACATCGGTAATCTGAGTCAGAGAGAACCTCAGTAATTTACATAAGGTCATACACGGAGTTTAGTTGCAAAGTCAGGAATAAGAACCCAGGAATTCTGACTCTAATTCTGCTGTTGTAATCCGTGGGTAATATTCTTTCTTCTTTCGGAAACCTATCAATCATGTAAAGCTGTACCTAAGTATTGGGATTTTATGTTTATGTTACACAACACACACTTGCTGAGTGTCACACAAGGTGCTTTCATCCCTCAAACGCTCTCACAGCCCATACTAAATAGAACACATTCAGCAGGACTGCGGGAATGGCCTGCAACTGTGGCTCACAGCCACCAGAGACTGGCTGAGAAAGCAACTACTGTCTTATTGCTCCTACTGATGGATCTCAGCAATGAGAGAGCAGCTGGGAGGAGCAAATTACAGTGGCAGCAGCAGAAGGGGAATGTAAATTGAGCGGGGCCTAATTACTCTTCCAGACTTTCTCCCACCCATCCCTACGAACAGCCAGCCAGACTTCTTCTAACAAATTCCAGCTTCCTCCCAGCCCTCAATCACCTCACCCAGTGGCCCCCATCGTTCCATTTGAACACTCCTCCTCCTTTCATGGAGCACCCCCAGCCATCACCATCTACCCCCAAATTCTCCCCAGCTCCACAAAGTATTCCCCCAAACACTTCACAAAATCAGGTGTTGCTGATTAACTTAACTGAAGGGAATTTACCGAACTTGCAAGGAAAGATTAAAGCATAGATAAGGGATAGTGTGCAAGCATATAGGCCATTATTGTTTTATACCTTTGCTCCGAGTGCTGTGTATGTTGGGATGAGTGAAGAGGCTGTTTTTGAGTCACTTGAATCAGCTGCTTAGGCGTGAAAGAGCTTAAGGTGCCGAACACACAAGGGCCTGCATATGTTAACAGAGTTACTGAAGGGGGGCTTCCACCCAGAGATCCAGTCTAAGAGTGCTTGAACCATATGGCTCCAACCTTAATGCAGGAAGCCAGGCCCTAAGGGGCTCAGCCCACCATCCAGCACCAACCTAGTCCCTCGACACTCCCCAATTTGCGAAGTTTTGTGAAGCTCCATGTTTTACCCACACCCATACCTCCTAATGTTCCAAGCACCTAAAGCAGAACACAGCACCACGGAGGTCTCGCCCCTCCATAGATGGAAACACTGGGGTGGCCAGGCCCAACCTGAGTTGCACTGCAACCCCAGGTCATGGTGCACTAAGTCTGGGAGCCCCTTCCAGGCAGCCTTGGATGCAGGAAAGACTAACGAATTCAGTGGGAAGACTTCTATTAACTTTAATGTTTTTTTTTCCAAAACAGATCTTTAAATGGTGCACATATTGGTCTTCTGCACTGGGTGAACATCCCAGGAGGGGTACAGGAGGTGGGGGAGGGGAAAGACTGCATATGAGTGCTCCACACATGCACAGATGTATTAGCAACTGTTTCTCTCCCCCATCCCCATTACAACAAATTATATTTTTACATGGTCATAATAGTGAAATACAATGTTTTGATAACCATCATAATGCAGAACAGATACCTACCTACTAATCTAAAATTCTGAAGACTCAGGTGCAAATGTGGCTATGTTCAACACTAAAAATTTGTTGCTAGTCTAAGGTTATGTCTTCACTGCAAGAAAAAGTGTGTTTTACACTGAGATGACTATCTAGAGAGATGTGAAATCTTAGTGGAGACGAGACACTATAGGGTTTACCTCATTTTAGATAGTAAATAAAAAAACCTCATTGTAGATTTAAAAAACTACCTGTGCCCTTATCTCTACTAGAATTTTACAATGAGATAGCTAATTCAAGTTAGCAATTTTGATGTAATATGCATCTATTTTTTGCAGTGAGGACATAGCTTAAGAGTAGTCCATATCACAAGACTAGATAACAGAGGTACTGCAAATCACGGTAAGAGTTCATTGGCAGAACTCTGTGACAAAGACTGGGAATTCTCACTCACACGTTACTGATCTTAGTATTATCAGTTACATTCACGAGCACTAAAATTCACTTATAATATAAGCACGTTGCCTGATGATATCACATGATTTTACAGAACTTTGTAATACTATATAAATATAAAAATAACTTAAGGACATAGGGTAATGCAATCCATTAAACTAATGTGGTTTAAAAGCAATAAAATGTTTTAATAGTAAAAGAGATATTCACTATACCTTGAAAAATGGACGCTATGAGGCACAAAAAAAATCATAGTGTACTTTGGTGCAAAACAGAACAAACTTTTTTGTGTTTATTTGCTCTCTGATATAATACATTGAGCCTTTCCCTAAGGAGACTTATATACATGAGTTTATGTTAGTAAATGAAATCATGAATATTCTGCAAAAGATCATATTTTACATTAGTATCACAGGGGAAAAGGACCAGCTCTCAGTGACTCAAGCAGACCTCAGTGATTGTGTGTGTGTGTGTGTGTGTGTGTGTGTGTGTGTAAAGAGGGCAGAATTTAGCCCAAGGAGCTAATCTACAGCATACAAGTTTTATATTTAAAAATGTTACTGGGGCTCCTCTTGAGATAATACAGTCATTGGATGTGCACAATTCTGACACAGTAGGTTAAAATATGCATTTACTTTTGCTATTAACTTGTACAACAAAAAATAAAATTATAAACTATCAATTAATCCATCTACTTACACTATCCCCATCAGTACATCATGCAGTTTTACAGATTAAATTACTGCTTATTGTTGTTGTATTGATGGCTAATAAAGATACTGCTGAGTTTGGAACAATGGTACCTCGGTGTGAAATTCTGGCTCCATTGATGTCAATGGCAAAACTCCCATGACTTCAGCGGGGCCAGAAAAATTCATGCTATGAGTTCACAGCCACCTTAGAAAATCAACAGGTGATTAATAAACCTCAACTGCATGAGGTGCAAAGAAATTTCTGGTTATCCACACCATTCCATCCACAGAACTCGCCCAAGGGATATTAAGGCACAATGTACCCAAGTAACCAGACACAGGTAGTTAGAAGCGCTACAGCATCAGAATCAATTCTCATTGGATGAACTATACTGAGGGCAAACAGCTTTTGAAAGCTGCCTTTTCCAAAACAACACTTTTATGAGTGTGCTATACACACAAGGAATCAAACGTAAAATTAATGAGATTTTGCTATGTCAGCAAATGATTTCTCTCTCCTCTCCTTACATCTAGCACATTTCTGAGTTCTGACAAATAGAAGCTAGCAATACTGGAACTCTCTCAAAGGGAAGATTGCAACACAATACTTTTCCTCCACTGTGATACAGGCCAAGCAAATACTTTTTTTGTGTTTATTTTCTCACTATCATGGTTCAAAACATTTAGAAAAATTGAAATGTTAAGGCTGTACTGTCACAGACTTCAAATATCATGAGTTCATTGACACCAGCTGAGATAAAATATTTAACATAACCACAATGCTTCAACCTTCATATTCTTTGAGCTTTCAAAAAATGACTTTAGGTTCCACATTTGCACTGGCAATGATCAGTTACAAGAAAAGGAATACATTTTAATAAGCTAAGGATTACATAAAATCAACAAACTATACAAACTAGATACTAGCATCTTTTTTGCTACTGATCAGATTTCACTTCCATAACTGAAATTATATCATTTGTGTTTCTTTAGGAACTGACATTTTAAAGAATTTCAGTTTTGCAAATTATCCCAAAGCATATCAGATGTCAACTCAGACTATGAATAGGTTGTCATAAATGGAACTATACAAAAGGAAAATTAGTATATAATGATGGTCTACCATCAACAAAACAAGTCATGGACAATATTACTGTGAAAGCTTTTATGCCATTTCATTTTCTTGTTTAGAAATGGAAATACAGACTCAAACAAACATATTTTGGTTGGGGTAAAGGGGAAAAAAAAAACATTGTTCGGTTAAAGTACATCCTCTACACACCCTTGCCAAGCTATCAAAATCATGCAGTTTTACAGATTAAATTACTGATTATGTGTGGTGTTCCCCTGGTGTTATCTGGACCGTCACTGGATAGGTCACTCCAATCACTCCAATCCTCGACTCTGGGAGCCAGCCTTACCCTCCTGTGCTGTGAGAACGCCCACTCCCGGGCTGTTCACGCGCAGCCTCTAGCATGTAAGCTGCTACCAGCTACGTGAGTGAGCACTCTTGGCCAGCCACTGCTTGGATTGTGCAACCGAATGACACTAGCCAATATCTCCGATCCCAGACACAACTCTACGAACCTCCGTCTTGCAGTGTCCAGTTACGCCCGCTGGACGCTGCAAGCTTATATGAGTTCGTCAATTTAAAAAAGAAATTTATATGTACGAGGCTTGTTATCTCCAGGGGAGTCTCAAACCAAACGCACTGCTTCAGGCAGAATAAACAAACAAATGTATTAACTACAAAAGATAGATTTTAAATAATTATAAGTCAAAGCACAACAAGTCAGATTTGGTCAAATTTAATGAAAGCAAAATGCGTTTTAAGCTGATCTTAACACTTTCAATGCCCTTACAAACTTAGATGCTTCTCACCACAGGCTGGCTGGTTGCCCTTCAGCCAAGCTCTCCCCTTTGATCAGCACTTCAGTCACTTGGTGGTGATGTCTGTAGATGGAGGTGGAAGAGAGAGAGAGTGTGGAAGAGAGAGAGAGCATGGCAAACGTCTCTCCCTTTTATCACGTTCTTTCTTCCTTCTTGGCTTTGCCCCCCCCTTTTCACAGTCATGTGAGCATTACCTCATCGTAATCCCAAACTGACCAAAGGAAGCGGGGTGACTCTCTCGATAGTCCAACAGATTCTTTGTTGCTGCCTAGGCCAGTGTCCTTTGCTCCTGTGAGGCTGGGCTGAGTTTGTCCCATACATGCCCTGATGAGGTGTGAACTGCCCCTCCTACTCCTCGAGAGTTTTGCCTGGGTTTGTTTTAAGCCATGAGGACACATTTTCAGCATCACAACTATATACATGAAATTAAAACCTAAAATCTTACTATAACAACAATGCTCAGTGCATCATGAGCCTTCCGAAGACACCCGACATGACAAACTTTGCATTGGATACCATACAATCATATTATAAAGATGAACATCAGGGTGTTCCCCCGAGGTACAGTGCATCACATTCTTATTATTGTATTGATGGCTAATAAAAACCTACTGCTATTGATTCTTTGACCTAGCAACAAGCCGTTTGAGACAATGACTGCCTTTTTGTTCTTGGTCTGCACAGCACCTAACACAATGCAGCCCTGGTCTATGCTTGACCATGGCTCTTAGGTACTCCCAGAACACAAATAATACATAATAATAAACAAATAGAAATGGTTACTCCCTAGAAAAAACATCACTGGTGAATATTTATTATATTATTTTATAGAAACACACAGTAATAAAGGCCCCAATTTTTGACTACATCCAAGTTGTGCAGGCAGCAGACACAAGGCCATTTGAAACTCCTCAATCCACCCCCACAGCAAGTCAGACCAGAAGGGGGCCTGTTGCAACTTCTGCCGCTGGCATAAATTCATGCCAACAGAGGACTAGGTCTCTCCCACACTCCACTGTTTTCTACAACTTTACATAAAACTGCATAGACTTAGTAAAAAATCAGAGAAATTCACAAGAAATTTCAAAGTTGTTCCCACATTCTGCTGGGTCTGAAATGGATCAATTTTAAATTTGTTTTCAAATTTTTCACAATACTTTTTCACAATTTCAATAATTTCGCTAAAAAAATCAATTTTAAATAAAAAACATTGACATATTGAAAGGTTTTTTTGATGAAATGTTCAACAGCAATAATCACCTATTGTTTTGAGAACTGTTGAAATGTGTTTAGTTGATCATGATTCAAGTCCTTCGTTACCCACAGAACTGGCAGTAGCACTGCAAGCTTCCCTAGATTAAACCTGGAAGAGCTGTCTGTAGGGTTGAGTGTGCAGATTAGTCTTCATGTCCATTCAATTCAACGTGAACCAACATGTGAACAAATTTGCCCCACAGTTTGGATCTGAAGACAGGCAGTTGTGGCCCATGGGTTATAAAAAGTCTGACTTTTATTCCAGAACTTTTTATTGGAACTGGCTGAAAGAGATTGCACTACATGGGTTAATTTTTTAAAATAATTATTAGCAAAAACCAGATATTAAATTTCCTATTCATGCCTTAAGTCACAACAGAGTATAAATCATAGCAATATAAACAACCAATGGCATCCACAGCAACCTCTCTACAAGGCATCCTCTGATTTTCAAGAAAGATATTAAGCTTCCTCTCCTAAGCAATTCAGCTGCAGGCAGAGCTCTGAATTCTAATCTGGAAACTGGGGTAATGCTTAAATATATTTTCTTTTTTACGTTTCAGCACAAACACCTATTTTAATATTAATTTTAACATTTCCTTAAAAAAGAATTATAGGCTGAATGGCAAAACAAATTCATTCACTGAAAGATCACTCATTACACGGTGCAAGATAATTAACTTGTAACTGTAATGAAATATCAAAGGGGTGCTGTGAGTGAGAATTAGAAGAAGCTTTTATTTTAAGCGAGCACTTTTTGATCAAGACAACCTAATTGTTCTGATATTGTCCTTTTTTGTTGTTATTTGCAACATTCTTTTTCACTATGTTATTGCACTGATATTGTACATTTGTTGGGACCAGAATCTGTGACAATTAAAATGCATTTACAACCTAGACAAAGCTCAGCATTAGATATTAAATAATGCCTCTATTGTCTTAGATATCCCATAGTGCTGCTATTCTGCTTCTTAGCTAGATCTGTTCTTCCCTATATTGTGGTTCAGACAGGTTTTATCCACTTTGCTTTTAGACCAGTTCATTTTCATTAAACATAAATGGCTTGTACTGTGCCCTCAGACACGCACAGCCAACTCCCATTGACTTGACATTGACTTCAATTCCCATTGACCAAAGGAAAAATGGTCTATGATTCAAGTCAATGGGAGGTGAAGCAGAATTCAACAGGAGCTGAATGTGCATACTTAACATGAGGGCGGGCAGATTCTGAGCTAAATTACTTGAAAAGCACGTGGTGTTTTTTTGCTTTAATAGTATTTTAAGAAGTGAGGAACTAGATTGTATGGAGGATGAACTTCAGAAAATTTTACCTCTACATTAGCAGTTCAAATCTAGACTGTGTTAACAACGATAGAAAGTTATGAAGTTTTGCAATGACCTACATGAAATGAGTTAACGGTCTCAGCCTAGTTTCAGCCAATAGATAGCCATTAAAATAAAAATCAAACGAACAACAATGAAACCTTATTTAAGCAACACCGTTTTTGGAAGTCTAAAAACATCTGGAAATGTACAAACTGAATGGACAAAGAGATTGCCACTAATGGTATGTTTGCACTTAGATGTGGAAGTGTAATTTCCAGCTCTGTGCTCTGCCTTTGACTGAGCCAACACACTAAAAATAGCAGTGTAGCCACAGTGGTATGAGCGACACAACAAGTTCAGCATCCAAATAGGTACCTAGGGTCCCCGGGTGGGACTTTACTCAAGGTGGGTAGCACATCTTCTGACCCTCGCCACCACAGCTACTCTGCTATTTTTAACATGCTAGCTCTATCACCCCTCCAGCTCAAAGTGTAGCTGTACCCATCAGGGCTTTGGAGCTGTGCTCCGGCTCCGCTCCAGCTACAGGCAAAAACCTGCAGCTCCACTGCTCCGGAGCTGCTCCGCGGGCTCCACTCCAAAGCCCTGGTACCCATAGAGGCAGTTTCTCATTAGCAGAGTCCATTCACACAGATGAGGAAGTTTGGGTATCAGGAGGAAGCTGTGGCAGCATAATGGCCTTCAGTTTCTACTGCAGCCTTTTTCAGCAGTACTGAATTCAAAATACAATTGAATTCCAAACTTTGAGAACCAAAAATCTTAACGGTTTCAGAACATGAAAAGTGTGTGCCTTTCGAAAGTACCAAACCACTTACACAGTCCATTTTTTTTCACCAAATGTAAGTGTAGGGTTCTGTGTTTCCATTCCAACCGATAACTTTAAAATCAGCGAAGAGTTTTAGATTATTGTGGTATCAACAGTTGATGCAGAACAGACACAGACTCTTGATCCAAGTCTTGGCAGGTGAGTACAAAGGCACTGACTTTGAAGTATTTTGTTTTCAAATGCAATTATTTATCTGCTTTAAGCCTGTCCACAAAGTTTCTTACTGGGATAGGAGCCTTTTAAATGATTATGAGAGGATGGGAACTTTTACAGATGTGATTCTGAATGTGAAATTTGCAGGAGAGTTGCCTGCCTAGAGGAGGGATTTTCAAAAGCACCTATGTGCCTTAGAAGCACAAGTCCCATTGAAAGGCACCCCAAAGGCATATTTGGGGTTGGAAAGGAATTTTCCTCCAGGGAAGATTGGAAGAGGCCCTGGAGGTTTTTCACCTTCCTCTGTAGCATGGGGCACGGGTCACTTGCTGGAGGATTCTCTGCTCCTTGAAGTCTTTAAACCATGATTTGAGGACTTCAATAGCTCAGACATAGGTGAGAGGTTTATTGCAGGAGTGGGTGGGTGAGATTCTGTGGCCTGCATTGTGCAGGAGGTCAGACTAGATGATCATAATGGTCCCTTCTGACCTTAATATCTATGAATCTATGTGCATCTGAAAAAGTCCACCATTCACCTGCACGTAATGTAGGACTCTAATTTTTTCCCATACAAATATTATTAGGGCTGTTAAGTGATTAAAAAAATTAACCACGATTAATCGCACTGTTAAAAAATAACAGAATGCCATTTATTTAAATATGTTTGGATGTTTTCTACATTTTCAAATAGATTGATTTCAGTTACAACATAGAATACAAAATGTACAGTGCTCACTTCATATTTATTTTTCTTTACAAATATTTGCACTAAGAAAAAAAGGAATAGTATTTTTCAATTCACATCATACAAGTACTGTAGTACAATCTCTATCAAGAAAGTGCAACTTACAAATATATATATTTTTTGTTACATAACTGCACTCAAAAACAAAACAGTGTAAAACTTTAGAGCCCACAAATCCATTCAGTCCTACTTCTTGTTCAGCCAATTGCAAAGACAAACAAATTTGTTTACATTTACCGGAGATAATACTGCCCGCTTCTTGTTTACAGTGTCACCAGAAAGTAAGAAAAGGCATTCCCATGGCACTTTTGTAGCCGGCATCGCAAGATATTTACGTGCCAGATGTGCTCAGGATTCATATGTCCCTTCATACTTCAACCACCATTCCAGAGGACATGCATCCATGCTGATAATGGTTTCTGCTCGAGATCCAAAACGCATATTCATTTGCTTCATCTAAGTCAGATGCCACCAGCAGAAGACTGATTTTCTTTTTTGGTGGTTTGGGTTCTGTAGTTTACGCATTGGAGTGTTGCTCTTTTAAGACTTCTGAAAGCAGGCTCCACACCTCATCCCTCTCAGATTTTGGATGGCACTTCAGATTCTTAAACCTTGGGTCAAGTGCTGTAGCTATCTTTAAAAATCTCACAATGGTACCGTCTTTGCATTTTGTCAAATCTGCAGTGAAAGTGTTCTTAAAATGAACAACATGTGCTGAGTCATCATCTGAGGCTGCTATAACATGAAATGTATGGCAGAATGCGGGTAAAACAAAGCAGGAGGCATACAATTCTCCCCTGAGGAGTTCAGCCACAAATTTAATTAACGCATTTTTTTTTTTTAACAAGCGTCATCAGCGTGGAAGCATGTCCTCTGGAATGGTGGCTGAAGCATGAAGGAGCATACGAATGTTTAGCATATCTGGCATGTAAATAGCTTGCAATGCTGGCTACAAAAGTGCCATGTGAACGCCTGTTCTAACTTTCTGGTGACATAAATACGAAGCGGGCAGCATCATCTTCAGTAAACATAAACACACTTGTTTGTCTTAGCAATTGGCTGAACAAGGAGTAGGACTGAGTGGACTTGTAGGCTCTAAAGTTTTCCACTGTTTTGTTTTTGAGTGCAGTTATTTAACAAAAAAAAATCTACATTTTTAAGTTGCACTTTCAAGATAAAGAGATTGCACTACAGTACTTGTATGAGGTGAATTCAAAAACATTATTTCTTTTGTTTATAATTTTTACAGTGCAAATATTTGTCATAAAATAATAATACAAAGTGAGCAGTGTACATTTTGTATTCTGTGTTGTAACTGAAGTCAATATATTTGAAAATGTAGAAACATATCCAAATATATATAATACATTTCAATTGGGATTCTATTGTTTAACAGTGTGATTAAAACTGCAATCAATCGTGATTAATTTTTTTGAATTAATCGTGTGAGTTAACTGTGATTTATCGACAGCCCTAAATATTACCCTAAATATTTGAAAAATCCAGGAAATTAAATGTACAGTGAAAATAAAGAAACAAACAAAAAAGAACACAATGAATGTTCTACACATACGTAGCAATGATAGGTAGATAGATAGATAGATAGATAGATAGATAGAGTGTTTGAAATATGTGCATCTTGCTCTTGTTATACCTTCTTCCACTTCCTAGCATCAGTAATTTCCTCTCTATTCTTTCCTTGTATGCATCCAGGTGTTGTTCTTCCTCCTTCCTCTTCACTGTCTGACCTCTCTTTTCCTTATCTCTCCTTTGACCCTGTTATTTCTTCTTCTCATATACTGTGTTCTCTACCTCCATTCTTTGTATTTTCAAATCACTTCTTTCTCATTTCTCTCCAACTTAAATCTTTCTCTTTTTATACCGATATAACAAACTTCTCCTTTTGCTCTATACAATTGATTTTTCTCTTGATTACTCTCACCCCTGTGCCCATTCACATAGCCACCTTTTTAATCCCCACTCACTGATGCCCAGGCTTTGGAAATGTTATCAGATACATACTGTTGAGAGGGATAAGTTTACTAGCCAAAGACTGATACAGAAGATGGGTGGCTCCAATATCCTGGTCAGAAACCAACGCACCCCTCCCTCCAGCTATTCTGTGGTCCGTGTAGATCTGGTTGGGAATTTTTCAACAAAAGAAAATGCTGGCTTGTGAAATCTGCATTTGATAAGCTCCTGATAGACCCATAGGCAGGTTTCCATTAGAAACCCACCTGGTTTCCTGACAGCTCACCTGGTGGACTTTTGGGGTCCATAGGGCTTCTTGGGTCTCTGGATCTAAGGCATCCCTGTCATGCAAACAGCCCCGGAGCTAGGGACCACAGAGTGTCTAAGCGTCTCTGCCATGGATTCAGGAACTGGGAGCTGGAGGCACTGAAAACCCTGGGCTTGGCTCTGAGCTGTGAAGCAGGGAGCCTGGAAGCCCTGAGAAACTTAGCTCGAGCTTTGGCTCTCAGGGCTTCCTACTATAGAGCTGGGGGGTCTTCTTTGCAACCATAATCATAAGAAACGAAGCCTGAAATTTACAGAAATTGATACTTGCCTGGAAAGCTTCTTTCTAACCACAAGCAAGTGGACGAGTGGACAGTGAAGCCATAAATACATGTACAGAAATATGTGTCAAAGGTATTATCTAAATTTAAATACAACACTGGGAGTAACATCCTTAGTCTTGCAAGAACTGCCATGGGACGTTTAACTACCAAAAATGGTTCAGATCTAGATTTTACATTCCCATTTGAAAAATTGAAAAATTTTAATATCCAATAACTAATACTTAGCTAATGTTCCCTTACCATGAAACACACCAGTCTTTTCAAGCTAAATAACTCTGCATACCAAATGGATTTATCATCATCATCAGTATTTAAAATGTCTTTGTAATGAAATACAGTAAAGGAACAGATCACCAAATTCATTTTGAATGGTTAAAGCTCTGCAAGAGATTATTTCCTTCTCAGATTTTTGCCTTAAAAGCAGAAATAGTTTAAATTATTCAATATGGGAATGAAGTCAGCTATTTAAAAAGACAACCTGTGCGAGTTATTGTCTTTTTCCCCATCTCTTCTTTTGAATAAACTGAAAAGTTCTATTTCTGTTTGAACTAAATTATTTTATCTTCATTTTCTGCTTTTTAAAAAACATTTCATTGCTAACTTCACTGAAGTTCTTTTATCGTCCCATTGTAAAGGATTTACTTCTACTTTTTATAATTTTAATAATATCTAACTCTTATGTAGTATTTTTCATCAATAGATCAAGTGCTTTATTATGGAGGTCAGTATCATTATCCTCATTTCACAGATGGGGAAACTGAGGCACAGAGCGGCGCACTGATTTCCCCACAATCATTCAGCAAGCCAGAATCAGGAACAGAACACACTAAGGTATAGAACACACACACCTAAGCCCCAGTTCAGCACTCTATCCACTAGACCATACTGATTTATGCATAATGCATAAGTTGACTTCACTGTAATGACCTGTAAAAACTTATAGACATACTCAACTTTCAATAGGGTTAATCAAAGTTAAACATGTGGTACAGGTCTTAGTAGAATTGGGACTTATTTTTGTATATTTTTAACTTTGTTAAAACAGTGTCCAAGCGATTAGATGCAAAAATTATATTTTGTAAAGAGAATGCTCTACAAAACTCAATACAAACAAAAATGTGTGTAACTACTTGAGAATGGCCTAAAAGAATGCGGGGAGGGGGGGTAGAAGATAAAAGAGTATTTTCAAATCCTCTAATATTCCCCCTTTTTCGCCCCTTAAAAATTGGGCAATTGGACACCTACAAAATTACATAAATTTGGTTGGATCCTAACAAAGCATTTGTTGATTTTGTAATATTCTTCAGGGCACAATTAGTCACTTGTTCGTTAAATGCCTGGTATTAGCAAAAAATAATTTTCCTATTACAGAAGTCAAAATCCTTCAGCGACTACTTGACTTCAATGGAATTACTCACAAGCTTTAGGTGAAGAATGTGCTTAAAGCCTCAATCTTTCAAATTTACAATATGTGGGTGAATTGGTGGGCCCCACCGACTTCCATTAGGCTGTGTGTGACTAGAGCAGTCCACCTGTGACTTATAAATTTTGATATCAGTGCCAGAGAAACTCGGCACTTGGCATAATCTAGCCCTTATAACATTAAACAATCTAGAATATGAAATGTAGCCAAGTTAACATTGACAAAGCAACCTTCATTTGTTGAATTTCCTGACGTCATTACTTTCACTTGTTACCTTAGTTTTGCATTAATAGTACAAGATTTTGTTGTTGTTTTTGTTTTGCATATTAGTACCTATGCATTTAGCTACCTAACTCATAGGAAACAAGTAAGTATTCCTTTTATCCTGTATCCTCCATGGTTCATCAGTGAATGGAAGAAGTAGCACCTGGAGCAAGTGAAAGCATTCTAGTTATGCTTTTTCATATATAAATTTTGGATGTAGCTATCATTTTACAATAGTTTATTTCTGGCAGTTGAGTGATGTTACTGAAAACTAGTTTCAAATCCACAAACTCTTTGATCAATACACGCTGCAACATGCTCACCTACACCTAAGGTGACAGGTCTTTAAAACTATCATGACTTTTTCATATAAACAGTTTTGTCCCCATGTCAACAGTATACAGTGGGATATATACAATCATGAGAAACCTTAGGAATAGAAGGCAAGATGGCAACTTTTTTGCTTTCTGCTCATCAGTATTCATATTATAGGCAAGCCTAAACTGCATCCGCATTCAGCAGCACTCCTGATCAGAAACCACATGCACCCATTAGAAAGAGAAGTCCTAATGTGAACATGTACAGATTCAAGATTAGATGGCTCACAAATTTTAATAGCTCTGTCAACTGGAGTATGGTTAACCCCTCTTATAACCAAGGGGTGATGATTGGAATAAAGATAGCAATAAGCATGTTTTGTTTTCTTCTGTAAACAGTCAACAATGAAGAACAGTTATACAATGAATCTATCAATTTACAATATGAAGAGAAAGAGACAGCCCTTTCCTTCCAATTTCCATGGCAAATTTACAGTAGGATGCCTAGAATATAGTTGAGAACACTGTGTCACACTGTGAAACTGACACAGACAGATGTCAGCTTCAGATTTAGACTTTCACTCTTCTGGATATGGAAAAAGTCAAATCCACTGGGAGGAGATACATGAGAGATCTTGTATGAGAGAGGCATCATTGTCCTACTCTACAGGAGAAAGTACATCCCCAATTACTTCATTTCCTTCATCACTACCACAAAAGAGAGCAAATGGAACTAACCTTTCTGTGCTCAGGACTACATCTTCCCATAGTCTCTCTTATTATTTTCTGGTAGTTTGTCTGTGTAGGGTAGTATAGGATAGGTTGTGTACATAGCTGTCTCTCTTTCTGGGGGCCTTCAGCCTCATAACCACACTGGATCCTGAACCCTATAGGGCCTTCAAGAGATGTGCCTCCTGCCCATCAATTGCACTGGAGAACCAGTACCATCTAGGTCTGGGTAAGAGCGAATCTCTCTCTACTGTTGTCTTACTATATGTAAGACTCAGTCAAGCTCAGGTGAGAAAACATTTTATTTCTTTTATAACCTGTTTTGTTAGTTTGGATTGTGTTTATTGACCTAATTATGGCAGGCAAACACTTTCATTCATATAAAAAACAAAGAGGAGAGATTTTCAAAATACAATTTATCAGAAAACATGTACTATCTCAGGAGATTTAGATCAACTGAAAAGCTTAATTCATATGACTGAGGCTGATTTAATCAAATTGCAGCACAGAGAAAGAGTCAGTTTTAACTGAGCAAACAGATGTATGAAGGCCACAGAAATGTGTCCTTAAAGAAAGAGAATGTAAGATATAAATAACCAGGAGTTAGCTGTCTCCATCCACTAGAGGTGACTTTCCCAAACAGTTAGAAGTATGCTCACTATGTTGTGAATGCTGGCAAGTGAACAGGGTGCATGAGGGAATCTCCTGGGAGGTCCGCTTGTCTTCTTTACTTAGCCTAGGTTAAATGACGACGCAAAGGCTACGAATTGGAACGGGGTGGGATGACCATGGGAATCGGAGATGTTAGATTGCACATTTATGGTGTATTGACTCTACCAAAGTCACTACAACATAGATAACTTCATTTTAAAATCCTTGGAAGTAACTAGGCTAAATGCTTGCTCCAACACAAGTCAGGGAAGAAAGTTATAAAATATACTTGTTATCTGCACTTATCTCAAACCAAATTTTTATATATCTGTGCATATATATAGGTGTGTGCGCGTGCATGTGTGTGCGTGCGTGCGTGTAGACAACATTTGCTCTTTATCACCGTATTGACACATTCTGAGGGTCATCCTTGAAACTGTTGTCAAAAAGTTTAAAAAACACTTTGCCTGCTGTCAGGCTTTGAAAAAATACTTTCCTATTCGGGGAACCACACAAGGAAAGATTGTCATCCTTATTCTCAGAGACATACTGAATAGTGCACAGCTAAAATGAGCATTTCAGATACTTGCTGTGTCATCGGACTCTGAATGGTACTATCACTGAGATCATCTGAAGTAGGGATCAAACAAGAAAGTGTAGCAAGCAGATAATGCTGGGTCTGTATTATGTTACTGAGCCCCGTATCTGTATCAGTTCCGCTAGCAATTTGTCTACAGTGGCCAAAACCAATTTGTTGGAATTCCCATCAAAGGCAATTTCATGCACTCTTCCACTACTGCTTTGAACAAGTTCAGGATGGTAATAAAGTGACACGTAATAGTCACCTTAGTTACAGTGTTCAGATCATATGGCCTTCCCACAGGTACTCAGTGGGAATTCTGAGAGACTCACAAAGAACTGCTGACTGAGATCAGCACAAAACCCTCTGCAGTCATGAGCTGCCAGTTTTCAACCAAAACTTCCTTCGACTGTGGGCTGGAAAAGAGTGCAAGAGCATTCAGAAAGTTGACCGTGGTTCACTGAGTTCAGCTATACACAGCATTTCTTTTCTAGTATTTTTCTGTGTATACAGTATTGGTTTCAGCTGTGGTTAGATTTGGGCATTGCATTCCTTCGCTGATCTTAGCAAATACAACTGAGTGACGCTGAAGAGTAACCACTAAACTGTTCTTTCAAAGACAGAGGTAACTGTATCCAAATGTGGAAAAAAACACCATCTCTGGCACTATGATTGAGATGGAATGCCAGCCTGCAAAACTTAAGACCCCAAAGGAAGGCTTGTTCAGTGGTTAGTGCACGAGCCTAATACCTGGAAGAGCCAGGTTCAATTCCCTGGTTTGCCACAGACCCCGTCTGACCTTTGGCAAGTCGCTTAGTCTCTATGCGCCTCAGTTCCCCATATGTAAAATGGGGATAAAAATACTTTCCTCCCATACAGGCGTATTGCAAAGACAAATGCAAAGAAGACTGTTAGGATCTCAGACAATAAGGTAATGCAGTAGGGTATGAATAACTAAGAGAGGAGATCTATTGTTATTAAATAGCTGTGACTGAATTTAAAGACGGTTGAGTGCATTCTGTACAGGAAGAACTGTCCTTTAAAAGAGGGAGGCTTCCTCCCTAACAAAATTGCAGGATATGGAGTTTAGAGTTGCATAAGAAGTAATTTCTGCATGTTTGATTAAAGAGACTTCAGCTTTGAAGAATGAGATGTAAAAAAGACCTGCAGACAAGGGCTTAATGACAGTCCCTTAAAAAAAGAGTCTAAATGTGCAGTTAGAGACTGCATTGTATCAACTTTTCTTTAGTCAAAACTTTGTTGATTTTAGAGACATCAATCCCTGGTACTCAGGAAACTAAAGAATGTGAATCATTTTCCGTAACAGACCATACTACCACCAGAAATTGACGATTTTGTTCCTTTTTAATAATACAGATCTGTGGAAGAAAGACATTATGTGTTGTAATTATATTGAGAGGTGGGCCAACTTCTGTTGATGGAAGGGACAAGTTTTTGAGCTTCACAATGCTCTCTCTTTCATGGTATCTGATGCTTCTAATAACTATACTAAGCATCATCTTTAAAAAATTTTAAACCACAATTTTGACACCTTTAAAAAGCACTTTGCATATATCAACTCAGTTACCTGAAAATCGCAAAATACTTCATTATTAAAAACATTCACGTCTACCTAAATATCATTCAGGAAAATATATACTAATATACCCATTTTATAGATAGGTTCAGTAAACTATATGAACTGTAACCCTGTTTATTTATATACTGAAGTAACAGTGTGCGTACGTGTGTGTGTGTGTCTATATATGTTTGTATGTAAAATTTGAAGAAATCTCAATCAGATCTCTACCAGACACTTAACAGAAGGCAAACTCCCTCTCATCCACGTAATATACCTTGCCAACTAGGCAATGTCCTATCATGATAGTAAACATGACTTCTGCCGCAGATCAGCTTATGACATCAAGGACTGATTTTCACAGGTGCTGAGCCTCTCCAGATTTCATAGACCTCAGTGCAATGTCATCAGCATTCCTGAAAAACTAGGCTCCAAAGCAATTCTTCTACCTCACTCTAGTACAGCAAAATTCCGATCTTGTAAGTTCTACACAAACACATTCAAGTTTGATCCCACAAGTATCACAGTTTTATGACAGGTTTCAGAGTAGGTGCTTTCGATATTTAACGTTATTTTTCTTAACTTGAAAATATATAACAATATTAACACAAAAAGATAAAGAACATCATGTTCATAGGCAAAACAAAAATGTTAAAGCCCTGATTCAGCAAAACCCCTTTGCATCTGTTTAGCTTTAGGCACATGGTTAAATCCAATTCTGTTCTGCAAAAGCACTTAAACTTTAAGCAGATGCTTAAGGGCTTTACCAAACCGGGACCTAATACCAAAAACAAAGTGATCATTTTCCACATTGTTGACCCTACATGTTCAATTACCTCTGGGGTAAGAACAAATTAGTAACAAGCAAAGAAACAAAGCAAAGAAACAAAAAGTGTTAAGTAGTAGTATGGATATCCCATTTCTAGGTGAGATTTATGAGCTTGGGTATGATATCTTGCAGATGGCCCCCAGGAGAAAAATAACTCATCCATGTTGCTGTTTCATTTGATAACTCTCCCTCTGTAATATGCACTTTGTTACAGAGCTCAAGATCCCTGGCTCTTAAACTAGCAGTAAAGGAGTGGGAGTAGCTAAATTCTCCTGAGCATGCACAAAATCACTGTCGAGAAGTACTCTAATAGCTTTTGGTTCAAACATTTCATATTATTTTCCTTTTTCTTGGAACCCTTTCATGGTTTCCTCGACCGAGGAGAAAATATTTTTTCTTTGAATACACAAAGTGTCTTTTAATGTTGAAAAAGTCTTTCTATAGCTATGTTTCCATAGTAACTGAAACCATTATATTCTGTGAAATTAATTGTTGTCTTTTCAAGTGAAATCTATTATTATACTGGGATTCACCACGGTCTGGATTCACTGAAATCAATCAGACGTTCAGTATAATGCAACTTTTTAAAAAAATTGGAATGGAAAGCATTTAGTGTATGTTGTTACATACTGTAATTCTGGAGAAAATTTGAAGAATAATACTGGGTGTAATAAATAATTGGCAGTATTATTTAAAAAGATAGAAGTGATGACTTAGTGACATAAACTTTGAATAGTAAATACAAAGAGTGAAATCCTGGCTGCAATGAAGATGATGGCAAAACTCTCAATTCCTTCACTGGTGCTAGGCTTTCACTATAGGATGTCGTTCCAGAGAGTCTTAATATGACTGAAAAAAGAAAAGCAGTACTTGTGGCACACAGTACTCCTTTTCTTTTTGCGGATCCAGACTAACAGGGCTGCTACTCTGAAACCTGTTAATATGACTGACTCATTTCTCAATCCTCCGACGTGCATACATTGAGTATTAAGAAATGTAATGTATTTGTGTTTTTTGGATGAGATCTTTTAAAACAGAGGTCATGTCTTCTTTCTGCTGACAATGCAGAGATTCTGTAAAACGTTTCTGAATAGCAGTGATTGGCCCCATTATCCTTGGCCAAAATGTCATGCTTTCTCCATCACTGTATGCCACTGCATTTCACTCAGGCTGCCAGTAACTTTAAGCAAGAAAGTTACTTTTTATTAAATGTGATAAAGAGTTAGAATTGGATCATATTTAATAAAAATAATACAGATTATTATTATTGATTACTCGACTATTTCTTTATTTGCATCCAAATCCCTCTGTTAGACCAACTTCCAATACAATGTGCACACAAAATAAGTAGAATAAAATTTTATTTATAGATATATTTGCTCCACCATCCTGAGCACAAGACTAAGAGGAGTAACAGGAGTAATCTTATTTCTGCAGCACCTGTGCTTTCTCATTCGGCTGACCCTGCTCTTTTGTTACTCCCGCAACTATGCCATGTCTGAAACTAAGTTGTATGTTCTTCAGGACAGGGACCTGGTCTTCATATTTAAACTGAGACACACCTGGCAAACTTTTGGGTGCTGTATATTAAGTAATGAGTTATAGTATTTATTGTGTGTTAAAAATGACAATTCAATCTATCATGGCTGATTTTTTTCCAGTCAAAATATGAACCTGTTTCAATCTGCACCCACTTATGAATATTTTTGAGGTCCAGTAAAGATGAAAAAATAAACTCCCATTTGCAGCCGCCGTTATTTTGACTGTAACTTATATATGTTAGTAGCAATCTTAAGCATTGACAGGGGTCTTGCTTTGTTACGTGATGACTAGGCATCGTGTATCCCCAGCACACCTCTCAAATTCCAAAAGACATCATTCATTTTAGTCTTAAAGTTATTTACATTCCATATAAATTTGGTGTCCTTTGCTTTTATCAGCTACTTCAGTTGGAATAGAATTAGACCAATACGAAGTGCTTTTGAAAATCCCTCCCCTAGCATTTATGATTCCTTTCACCTGGCTCCCCTAATTTCTCTAGCATGTAGACAGCTCAGAACAAAGACAGCCCATGGCCCACAGAGCTTTGTAACTTTGTCGACCAGCTCGCAGCATATAGCATTGCAGCACAAATAAATGTGTGCGCACGCACACACACACACACAGCGCTTATACCTCTGGATTTAAGTGACTAAATGTTATCAGTTCTACACAGAAAGAAGCAGCTATGATGTAAGCATTGGCCTGTCTTTTCACCGACATTTATCAAGGCTGTACACAAGCTGCTGATGTGGGCTGCTGGTTTAAATCTGCATTGTTAACAAGTGGAAACATTTGCAAAACATGTTGAAACCAACTTTGTGAAGACTCTAGCAGTGGGGAACACATTTGGAGTAGGATGTTGCTTTTGTTGCGCATTGTTGTATGACAATAAATAAAGAAGAACTTAGGGCACGAAAGCAAAATAATTTGCATGGATCTTTTAAATCAAATCCTACTACCCATACAAAGCCCAAGTAAATGGGCTTGGTGCAGAAAGTCTACTAATGTATTTATGAATAACGGCATGGAAAAGAGATGCTGAATCTTACTTTACAAGCATCAGTAAAGCTGCTCTGTGGTGGTTAATGCAGCTGCAACTATTGCAGAAAATTTTGGCCAGGAGAGACGCTTAGTAATGAATGCACCATCCCTGCGCCCACCCTAATCTGGGTCCATCCCTCCCCCTATCTTGTAGAGGAGGCATCCAAATAATGCGGATCCCTGAGCAGACAAACTGCATCCCGGTCTTCACATGCTGTGGTGGACAAGCAGAGGTGGCGCTGACTCCCCCAACACAGCTCACTCAGTGGAGAGAGGAAACAAGCCGTGCCAGATAAAGGGCTGGTACAACTTGCCTTACCCTCTGGAGCAAAGTGGAAGCAGGGACTAAGCAGTGACCGAGTCCTACACACTGCTCCTTATTGAGGGTAGATTGCAAGATTCCAGTCAAAGCCCTCGATATCATGTGCGAGCACACACACCGCACATCGAGTGAGCACTAACGATACACGGGTGACCTCATGACAGAAAAAGTAGCTTGAACACATAGTATGGCCGATCGATTATTCATCAGTAATGGTGTATATTTTTGGCCATCCACAATTCATCAACAATTACACCAGGGTTTTTTTTTTCATTCTTGTTTTTACTCTCTTCATATCTTAATAAATATTTTTAAATCACATGACTATTTGCAATTCACTAATGCAGAGTATTTTGGCTTTGCAACAGAATTCTATTTCTGTTCTGATACTATTGTCTCAGACAATCAGAGTGCACCAGTGTTGTATGGCTACTGATGCATACCGGTACTGTTCCTGTTCCCCTTCCCCTCCCACCCCATTAAGTTATTATTTGTGCTATAATTAGTTGGGGGGCTAATATTTGCATATTCACTGTATGTTCTATAGCTATAATGCAAATATTCATCTCTCTCTATTTTAACTGGTTACTGTAATCCTTATGCATAAACTTACTTCTGTACTTAGACAACGTGTTTGCTATAAAAGAGATGGTGTCTTAGATTCTTCATTCCCTTTCGTGAAAAAAGCCAAAGGAGCTGGCATCAAAATTGTTTATTTTTTAAACATCTCCCTCCTTCCGACAATTCCTCTTCCTCTCTGCAAGTCAGCACAACTCTTGTCCCCAGAATTATTGCCGTACAGCATCTCTGCATATACAATTCCAGCCCCTTCCTCCTTATTTAGTTTTGGAAATAAAATGTGAAATCCCTTATGTGGGGGCTTGGAAAGTAGATAAGAATTTCAGAAGGGAAGGGAAGAATATTTGACAGGAGGAGAGAACAGAGAAGGTTTTAAAATCATATATATTATGTTTTTGTGACAATTCTGGCAAGTCAGACTGCGATTCACAAAAGCGCATTTTCAAAAGCCCCTATGTGACAGGCTCCTAAATCCCATTTTCAAAAGTGACCTAAATACTTAGGCATCTGAGACTTAGGCTCCTAAATGCTTAAGTCCTTTTTGGGAATGGGACTTGGGAGCTTAAAAACTTTCCCAACTCCCACTGAAATTCACTCAGCGCTTTGAAAGCTCATTTTGTTCCTTGTTCCCTCAGTCGTGTAGTTTATTAAGGGCTAGTCTACACGATGCAGCTGCACCGCTGTAGTGCATCTGGTGAAGATGAGCTATACCAACAGGAGAGTGCACTCCTGTCGGCATAATCACTCCACCTCAACAAGAGGCAGAAGCTATGGCGGCGGGAGAGCGTCTCCCGCCAACATAGAACAGCATAGACACCGCTTTAAGTCGACATAACTTACGTCACTCGAGGTGGGGGAGCTTTTTCATACTCTTGAGTGACGTAACTTACATCGACTTAAGCAGTAGTGTAGACAAGCCCTCAGTCTAGGATACAGTGAGTTCCTCAAACTGGTAGAACCCTCAAGTCACTGCAATCTTAAAAATGAAGTTATGTTACTTACTGGTTTCAGAGGAAGTTCCCATTTTAGACTTAGGTAAATTGGCTCAAACCACTACACCCTTTCAGGAGAAGGGAAACTTCAACTGAAGCCACTGATTAATATGATGATAATCAGTGGTATCTTACCAGTTATAGTTTGTTTGTTTAATTTATTTTAATTTACCAAGCTCCCGATTATTTTTTAATTGGAAACATACAATGAGTTATAGATCAAACAACATCTCACCCCTCATCACTTGAAATACCCATAACTTGTAACTATGATTCTGCCCATGTTCTGTTTACTTCAAGTGAGAAGAAAAGAAATGATAAAAGTGTTCTATTATTCTTCGGCGTGCTTCAGAGATCTTATTAAATTACTGATGAAACAAACAAATGCATCTAAGCTACGTCGTTATTTCAGTTTATTATAGTTTTAATCTTCAATGCATTCGTCTAATCAAATTAAGCTCTTCCCAACCTTAGCATTATATGTATATGCATATTTCCTTCATATTTGTTTTCAACTTTATAGGGTTTTAATTGTTCACAAGTAACATTATATAATAATATACTTGCTTAATCTCATATTGGAGCTACAATTATGTTTTGAAATCTAATTTGTAATTACTGGGGGGGGGGGAACTTTAATACAAATACTGCAGAGTTACAAATTACTAAGTGAATTAATTTTTCCCCACCACTTTAACACTCAGACACCATTAACACAAGCTGATGCTGTGCTGTACACAAACCACGGGCCTACACAGCAAGTGGTCCCAGACTTGGAATTTCTACTGAAGTTGTTGGGAGCTCTACACTCACCAGATGTGACTCAACTGGACATACAGTTCCTCTGACATGTCAGTACATACACTTTTTGGTATTTAAAAGTCTGCCAGATTTTAGAGCTGATATCCAAATGCCATGGGCTTCCTCCTTATACATGTATAATAAGTAGCTATAGGTTTGAACCAGGCAAAAATTTTCCACAAATATTCTCTCACATTTTTAGAAAGGAATATCAGTACCCCTTCAAAGTTTGCTTTCTGTTAACATTCATGCATTTGAGAAGGGCGCTGCTGACCAATTCTCTGCTTTTTCTGAACAAGCTGACTTTCTCCTGGCCTAGGTGAATCTAGCTGAGGCAATTTCTACTTGGGCTGGATGGAATTTCCCTCTGGACACAAACCCAGCACAGTTCTCTATTCAGGTATTCTACACGGCAGCAGGTTCAGAAGGTGGTTTTCCTTCTAGGCTTCATCTCTACTTGTCTGCCATGCTGGGATCAGGCAGGGGCTGCAGCATATGTTGTAGTACAGTGGTTCTCAAAGCCGGTCCGCCGCTTCTTCAGGGAAAGCTCCCTGGTGGGCCAGGCCGGTTTGTTTACCTGCCGCGTCCGCAGGTTCGGCTGATCGCGGCTCCCACTGGCCACAGTTCTCTGCTCCAGGCCAATGGGGGCTGCAGAAAGCGGCGCGGGCCGAGGGAAATGCTGGCCGCCCTTCCCGCAGCCCCCACTGGCCCAGAGCGGCGAACCGCAGCCAGTGGGAGCCGCAATCGGCCGAACCTGTGGACGCGGCAGGTGAACAAACCAGCCCGGCCCACAAGGGGGCTTTCCCTGAACAAGCGGCAGACCGGCTTTGAGAATCACTGCTGTAGCATATCCTTGCTACAATGCTCAAGAAGAAAGAAGTTTAGCACAGATCCTACCAAATTAAAGAACAGAGGAAAGACCTGGTCTAACAGGTGCAAAATTTCACAATAAAATTGTACAAAATGCTACTTTTGCACCACAACCTTACTGTAAATCTCAGTTTATTTATTTATTTCACAAACGTTTTCTTTAAGCTGTAACTATTGCAATGGCTGACCCCTAAATGTGTTATACTTTCTCCTGGTATTTTGTTTCAGCCTGAAAGGAAAACTCTTCACTGTTTTCAAGACTTCAGGGGTCAATGGATTAGCCTGTTCTGTCCATCTACTTTCAACAGCTAGTCGGACCACCCTTGTCTTCCCCTACAAAAAGGAAGAGTTTAAAGGGTGGTCATGGACAAGTTTCCCATTACTGTGTTGCAATGGGGCTGCTAAAGCTCCAGAGTGAGATAAAAGTCAGGTGCTGGCACACTCAGCAGCAGAGGAAACATTTCTTTTACTCACGTCTGCTAAATTGGATGGGCAGCAAGAACAGAAGACAACCTTCAGTGATTCACTCAGTTGTCAATGAGAGCAGAATTTGGCCTTGGGAGTCAACTATAAAAGTTTTAAAACATAGCTTTTTTTTGTTTTTTCCAGTTTAAGCGAGTTTTAATCCTACTACATACCATCATATATTATAATTTAATAAACAGAAAATGCATTCAGTATCTATTAAGCTTCATATGTTTATATGAAATAATTTTACATTGTTAGATGATTGTTAAATTGGCCTGTATTGAAATTGCTTCCTTTAGTCCTTCTTATATTATCTCCACTGACCAGACAGGATGTATTGTGTCATTTCCATTTGTCAGATCGTGTTCTCCTCTACTTTTAAAATAATTTGACCGTTTTCAGTCAAACACTTGCATTAACAATCTGCTGCATTCTCACCATCTAGGAACCTCAGCAAATAGCCAACAAATTACTCACCCTATTTCTCTGGGCACCAAATTTGCTTCTGTGATGCAGAGGCCCATTGGTGCCCGTAGGCAAAGGTTTCACTCCTGTGTCAGCAACTCACATCAGGCCTGACACATTCACTACACCTAAACACAAGGCTTCCGTGATATTTGTCCATAAATAGTGTCTTGTAAGGTATCTAATGAAAGCCAGTGACACACAAGCATTGCGAGATATACATACATTCGGTATTGAAAGGAGATGTGTTCCTATTAAAAATATGTTTTAAACTATGCAACAAGGCAGAGTTGACAAACAGGTTTTCTCACAGACAAAGTACATCTATTCACCTATTCCTGTCTCTGATGCAAATTAAGCATTGTAAGCCAATTGTAACAGGAGCTACATTTACATGCCAAGTCAACATGAGGGTGTGAAGTCGTCTTGGAGCCAGCACAGCAGGAAGAAAACCACTGGGGGTTATCTTGCCCTAGAGACAAAACAATGGGGTTTTGGAAAAATAAGGTGAAGCAAAAAGCCATTTGGGTACCCATTTCCTCAGGAAACCCCTTGAAGGGTGTGGGAGATCAATAAAAACTTGGATCCTCGTTTTGCCTGAAAACTAGCGGCTCTGTCAAAGACTGATTCCTTGGGAGAAAATCAACTTTGTTAAATAGGAAATGTAACCATTCATCAGGGTAAACCTAGGATTGTGTTATATGTTTTGTTTTATATGTATAACCATTTCTGTTTCCACTTGTTATCTTTACTCACTATCTCTTAAGACTTATCCTTTGGTTATGGTTGATTCACTATAAGTATTTTTCACTGCTGTAAAGTTATAAAGGTGTAGCAATCAAGCTGAGTTGTAGCAATCAAGCTGTCTGTTTGGGCACAGCTTATCGGGTAATTTCTGTGAGTGTCCAGTGGTTAAGGACTGGATATTATAGGGGGATGCTTTCAGAGGGGCTCAGGGATTGGGATCCCATCTATTGTTAACCTGCAAGGCAAAATAAGGTCTGGCACAGCTCTGAGTAGATTGTTCAAGTGGCTAACAGACTTGGGGTATCAGGGAGAAGACACTCAGTTTAGCACCAGCAAGCCTCTCTCTAGCTGAGGCAGGGGGTAACACGGTGACTCTCACTCCTGGGCACCCTGAGAAACTGGCGTATCTTCAAAGAAATGTCATGTGTTCTGATTACAAAACAAACCTGTTTGTTCATAACAAAGCAACAGAACTGCTCATCAGGATTCCAAGTACTTGTTAAGTTTCTACACATTAATGAATCAGAAATAAACCCAACTAACAAGTTCTCTGGTGTTTGGTTTTGGATTCCAAATGCCCTCAGAATTTAAGCAGCGCTTGTTGGTTTGTTTTTAAAGCACAGTTTGGGAGTTCTGCTTCAGTCCATTATAGAATGCTAACTGAAAAATTCAGATCTGAATTTGGATCTAGATTTAATGCCCACACACAAAAGTTCAGGGGTTGCGGGTGTTCATATTGAGCCTTCACTGTGGGCTACCGTTATTGTGAACCTACACAACAGCCAAAGCTATAAATATGCCTGGGTCTTAAGTTATAAAGGAGAAACTGACGTTGACAAATAACTGCCTATGGGATACTCAGTGACTTACAATATACTGAGTTTCCCCCTATTTTATGGTGTTTTCGAACTTTTTGATGCACACTTCAGTTTAAAAAACAGGTATAAAATTGGTTTAACACTATCTTGATGATTTGTTGTTTGCAGGGTCAAGGGGACCAAGTGCATGAATGAACTTCATACAAGGTGTTCAGGATATGGCAGGTAAATTTGCAGATAGCAGTACATCTGGCAGTGGTCAGAATAGGGGGCCACAGAAGTACTATAACATCCTTGGGCATGGAGCTAGATTGGATAAAGATGAAGTCTACTTTCCATGGAAAACAAATCTGCAATCTGAGTAAATTAGCAGGTCGTATTCCATGCACCATAAAAGCAACCTTGGCTCAGAATGATGTCATGTTTGAATGGCATTTTAGCATCATTCCAGTTGGCCATGTATTTTATAGGGGTTTAGCAACTGCCATATAGCCTAATAAAAAACATCATCGTTTTATTAGAATAACCAATCTGATGAGGCACACTTTCCTGTTTAGAACAGCAATTCTCTACATGTGCATCTCCAGGAAAAGGTTTTGGAGCTTAATTCTGTAAGCCTGCTTCTCCTGCCCAGCTTCCCAACAACTATCAGTTATGTCTCTGCCTGCTCTCACCATTCTATCACACACTTTCAGAAGTGTTATCTATCCTGTTTAGACTGGGGCAGCAATCATGTTGCCGGGGGAGAGATTTTCAAAGACGCAAGCTTCAATAATTTATGGGCAAAATTATTTTTATTGTGTGGTTCTCATTCTGACTTTTTCAATGTAGACTCTTCTCTCAAATATTTTGCATTTTAAAGTCAGACGCTAGTTAACTAACAATTAGTTGGTGTCAAGATTCTGCCTCACCAAGTTAAACCACTATATTTAGTCTTCAGTACAAGGGTGCATACATTTCAGGAAATTTATTGCAGGGGTTTTGCCTTACAAACCTCTCAACTCCTTCCCCCAAGATACAGTATGATCATTTTTCAATGACCACAATGCTGCAGCCTAAACAACTTTGATGGATAGGATTCATAGCACTTCATGTTATTAAAAAAAAAAGCATTTCTTTAGGATTAATTTTAACATGCTTCTGTTTTAACTTTCAGTAAACTTCCTCATTTCCTTAGATTTATGATTAATATAATCTATAAAAATGTTATATGGTCCATTTAAAATTATATTTGCTTTAACTAGAACACCTATTAGTCTTTTTTTTTTTAACTGAAAAAAATAAGACATTTGCGTTTTTCTAATGCTTTAAATTCTTCGGGTGTCAATGTCCTTCAATGTATCTAATTATATCAGTCTCATGACAAGATGAATTCTCAATACAATATTCCAGTGCAAAAGAATTATCTACTGTAGCCTTAGCATTTTTAGTGTTATTGTTGACTGCTCTGGGTGCATGCATTTCTTGTGTTATATTCCATTGCCAAACTGTTTAGAGTAGAGTTTATTATTATTACATGTCTTTTTCAGAATGCACTGGCTCTAGTTCAGTGGCATTCACATTTTATATTTTTATTGTATACACTTTAGATGTACCTATTACAAATTTAGTCTGCTGTATAAGGAGGTAGTCTACAAAACATACCTATTTCTATTTAATATTCCTCATATTGTTATTTCTATATTCACTACAATTTCTCCAAAAATTTGTCAGTCTGTATGTTCTCTATGGATTAAAACTCTCAGTTCTAGTTCTTCAGAAGGCTCAAAATAAGCCAGTCCTTTTATACCTAATTGTATCAGTTTGCCTATGGAAATTCCAATGAAAGACCAACCACATGACAACCAGGTTTCCAATAGTTCTGATGTTTCTCAATGTATTTTGTAACCAGATATCAATCTGAATGTTTGAATTAGCAATAAAAGGACTGGACTTGTGGTTTCTGGCTTAGATATGCACAAAGAAGGGCATCATCTGCATGTAACATCAAGTTATACCCCCTTGATCAGAGTTGTATGCCTTGGATATTCAGATATAGCAGTTGCCAGGGGCTCAAGAGCCAAATCAAAAAAGTAACAGAGACAATAGGCACCCGCTTGGAACAACAACAAAAATTAGTTAAAATGTACTGGACACCACAGAAGTTGCACAAGAGAAAGGCTTTATCCTCCGATGTTTATTGGCGCTGTAACACAGGGCTTGTCTACACTTAAAACACTGCAGAGGCACAGCTGTACTACTGTAGCACTTCAGTGAAGACTCTACCTTTGCCGACGGAAGGGGTTCTACCATAAGTGCAGGTAATCCACCTCCTTGAGAGGTGGCAGGTAGATCGATGGGAGAATTGTCCTATTGGCCTAGTGCTGTCTACACTGGGGGTTAGGTGGGTTTAACTGAGTCGCTCAGGGTGGATTTTTCACACCCCTGATCCACACAGTTATACCTACCTGATTACCTAGCATAGACCAGGCCAAAGCAAAAGGAACCCTGATGCATATGCTATGGGGCTGTTTATCATTCAGACAGATATGGATAGAGCTGGACACAAGAGTTAAAATAGTACTCAGCTTCAGCAGATAAACCTCAGCTGAAAATTACATTTTAGGTTATTTACCAGTTAAACTGAATTTAACTCCACCATAAAAACTTTGGTTTTTGAAAGCTGCAGTGATCACCAAGTGCATGATTTTATAAAAATGGAAGAGTCGGCTTATGCCCAGAACAGAGCAGCGGTATTTGAAGATGTCTGAGTTAGCAGCCAAAGAAAAACAGCTTGTTGCTGTAGAGAGCAATTATATGAACACATAGAAATCCGGACCCTGTTTCCAGATACATTTGGATAAAAGCAAAATATTGAGATGGCTCCAAGAATGCTATACGTCTATTCCACCTAACCCCTGCTCCCTTTCTCTCCCGCTCCAGTCCCCTCCCTCACTCCCTCATCTGCCAATTCATGTATGTCTTCTATTCTATGAGTTGCCCCCACCCTAACATGTTATGTGTATGTAATATTGTCTAGTTTTGTTTTGTCTCATCTAGCAGCTTTGACAAATTGAAAAAGTATAACACTGAATAATTCACTGTCTGTTCTTATTGAGAATCAAACCAATAATTAATTGCAAAATAAGCCAGTGCATGTCAAAAATAGTGCATCAGCAATTTTATCACAAGTTAATCTATATGGACATTGCCCAAGCCCAGGATCTGCACCTTGATCCTAAGGCTGAGCACTGTACCCCTACAGCCCCGAAGCCAGATTTACAATGGTGCTCAGTGTCACCCAGCTCAGCAGTTTCACGCACAAATCTCTAGATACTGTGGTGCCTAGCTGCATTCTCATACCTGAACCAGGTGCTCCTTAAGCACCTGCCTTCCTATGCTTATGTGGCACCTAATTACCCTTAAAAACAGTCAAAAGCATCTAAATGGTGTACTTGCGAACCTAACTGCATCTTTAAGTGGCTAAACATATGTGTATTTCTGGCCCCAGGTCTCTGGCCCTCCCTATGTTGTTGGGAACTGGTCTCATTGGTGATCTTGAAGTGCTTCCTCTGTTCATCTCTCTCTCTGTTGAATATGGGCAGTATCTGGAGCAGAAAGATGATTGAAGCAAGTGAATATAGCTCCCAATACCATAAGAGGGGAATCAGAGAGCAAAATCACTACCAGGTCAGAAAATAAAGAAAGGGCAGGAACAAGAGAAAGGAGGTAAACCAATATTAGTCTAATTTAGGGAAAAAATAATGTTCCCAGACTGAGACCAAGCATGGAAAATTGCTTCCTGAAAGACAGGTTTTTGCTACACTTGTGGCCAAGAACTGAGTGACACTATAATGCTGGACATGTATTTAAACTAAGAGATGTGAATGGAACAGAAAAATGTTTTACTGCTGCTCTGGGCAAAGCTGAGCTGTTTATTTTTCAAATGTGAGACTGTGATTTCATGATCAGGTTTTTATTCCAATGGCTTTATTTCTAGATAGGAAATAAATGGATCTTGAGTCAGATATTTTGTCCATTATTCACTGGTGCAGCAGAGTAACAGCTGCATTCTGTCTAGTTTAGCGTACAGACCAAGTCAACACTTGCCACGATATCCACCAGAGAGCTTTTTATTTGTAGAAATGTATCGGGCCATATCCTCAGACAGTGTAAATCAGCATAGCTCTTTTAACTTCAGTGGATCTGTGCTAATTTACATCAGCCGAGGACCTGGCCCATTATATGGCTGGAGCACCCATGGAAAAAAGTGAGTGGGTGGTTAGCACCCACTGGCAGCCAGCTCCCCGCTCCACCCCAGTGTCTCATATCCACCGGCAACCTAGCCAATCAACTCCTCCCCCACCATGCTCAGCTGTTGCATGGCGCTTGGGGAAGGGGGTGAAACTGGGCTGTAAGAGGCACGGCGGGGGTGGAGTGGGAGCATGAAGTGGTAGGGATGGGACTTGGGAGAAGGGGTGGGGCAGGGGCAGGGCCTGGGGCAGAGCCAGGCTGAGGGCTGGGGAGAAGGGTGGGGGGGGGGTTGGCGCCTGGGGCAGAGCATGGGTTTGAGCATCCCTGGGGCCCAGAGGAAGCTAGCGCCTGTGCATGGGTACCAGGATGGATCTCTAATAGAAGAACATCTTTATGGGCCACCTTGAAGAAGAATTTTTGGACAAATGTACCATGAAACTAATGATACACCTGATGATATTTTCATCCTCTGGACAGACAGCTTAAAATTCCTCACAGATTTCCACCACCAAATCCATTAAACTCTCTCTGGAACACTCCCACACTAGCATCAATCAGCTTCAACAATGGAACCCTAGAGACAACTACATACAAGAAACCCATGAATCAACATACCTACTATCATAGATCCACTAACCACACAATACTCACCAAGAAATCTGTTTTCTACAGTCAAGCGCTCAGGTACCACAGAATATGCGCCCAAGAGAAAGTCTGGGATATATACTTTAACACACTCAAACCACCTTCACCAAACAAGGACACACCATCGGAAAAGTAGATCACGTCCTGGAATGGGCCACCCAAATACTCCAAGAGAACCTGGTTCAATAGAGAAATAAACCCCCCTCCAAGCGCACACCCCTAGTTGTCCACTACCACCCCACACTGGAACCTGTATGGGGTATCAAACAACACAACCCATACCCAATGGGGGCCATATCCTGAAAGAAATCTTTCCTGAATCCCCTGTGCTGGCTTTCAAACAACCTCCCAGCCTCTCCACACTCATCATGAGAAGGACGATCACCACAGACTAGGACATACCAACTCAAAGTTACACCCAACCCTGCCAGAACAACAGATGCAAAACCTGCGGACATATCTCCACTGCTACAATGATCAATACACCTTTCAAAATCCACAGATCCTACACATGCCTATCAAAACATGTGGTGTACCTCATCCAGTGTATTAAGTGCCCCAATAACTACTACTTTCAAAAGATGAGCCTGGGAGCTTAAATTTCTAACTTTGCTAGACACTGAAAATCATGGACTGAACAGAGACACTGAATTTATGGATTGTTACAACAAGCTATAACAAACCCCCATCTACTCCCCTCCCACTTCTTTGCTCTCTCTGACTGAAGGGGTATTAACAAGCCACTTCACCTTGAACGGTCCCCTGAAATATGTGTTAACTCCTTATGCTAAATGACCTGTTCCATCTTGTATTTAGCTGTGACACTCTGAGTAAGTTTCCCAGATCTGCAGAAGAGCTCTGTGTAAGCTCAAAAGCTTGTTTCTCTCACCAAATAAAGCTGGTTCCATAAAAGATATTACCTCACCCACCTTGTCTTCTCAATGGATCCGTCTGTTTATTAGATACTATTTAGACACTTTTGTTCAGTTCATTAGATCAAATCATTCTTGTGTGATACAAATTATTCCTTGAAAGGCAATACCTACTTGCCTTCTTGGTTTAAATACTGACAACACCAAAGAAACCACATTCTGATGTGGGCACTGTAAAATTTCTGTACTGAAAAATGTTTCTGTCATCTCCAGAGTGGTTCTATACCACATACTATATATTATATTGCACAAAATGAGAAAATGGGCGTTCAGACCACAAAAACGATTGATTATATAGATAAACTGTCCTAGCAAAAAAAATAATAATCAAAGATCAATCTTCAATAACATAGTTTTAAATTAAACCAACTTATTTTTGGTGTTCTCTTGTACCTAAAGAGAGGAAATGGTTTTACGACTCAGAATATATTAATATTTATTCAATTCTTCCATATTACACTGCAGTAAAGCTTAACAGTTCTTTTTAAATGACATCCCCACCACCACAATATCACAAAAAGTGAAGTTTAAGAACAAGAAAACTACCAGAAAAGGTTTTTCAAGAAATAATTGCTTAGAAGACTTAGCTCTCTTGAGCCTAATTCTGGACGTGGTAACTGACTTTTATTATTACAGAAAATATAGTTCCTCCTATACAAAATTCTGTGTAGGAAGTCAAAAACCCTAGTGGAGTACCAATTCAAGTAATGAGCATATTAAGAATGCCCAAATCATCATTACACTAAGGTCATACATCAAATGAAAGGTATTATTTGCAAATCTATCAGAAATTACCTTCCCAATCACACCTACCATGACCTTCAGCTTCTAATAGTCTAGGAGGCATTTGCATCTGATCATTCATAGAAACATTAAGCAAATTATATTCCAAGTTGTTCACTGTAAATCGAACCCATATGCTTTAAATAAAATTGCATACAAAATTCTAACTCCTGACAAAACACCTTTAAATAATTTTAGGAGAAATTCTATGAGTCCTTTACTGTTTATGAACTGGATTTGCAACCCAAGCAACCTCTGAAACCTGTCTAAAGGCAATGCCATTTTACAGCAATAGTAAGCAACTGTGAGATGATAAACATTCTTTTGTGGTACATGATGGAAATTATACAGGAAATTGAAACAGTTCAATCATCTTTCATTGGGTTGTCCTAACCAGTCTGAAACTACTCATCTTTTCAAGTTACAAAGAGGGGCCTTCTAGGATGAACTGTCAAACTAGATGCAAATCTTGCAACAGGATTCCATGGCCTGACAAGCTTACTGCACTGGAGACCAAAGTTCATGTCAGCTAAAATAACACTGTTGCTATTGGAGACGGGTTTCTCTCCAGAGATTTTTAAAAAATCAAAATGCAAAGATGTCAAGAGATCTCTGGTCAAATATAATTAACTTCCTTAAAGTTATGCCTATTCTGTGCACGAAAATAAGCTAGCAGTAGCCATTCTTTCTTCGAAGTAAGCTCCATGGGGAAGGTTCTGTCAACAAGGACTCCTTTCTTCAACTTTAATGGCCACATTTTGACAATTTGAGGTTCACATGCAAAAAATTGCTCCCACATTTGTGTGTATGGAACCCACGCACCTTCTGGATGTGGTGTTCTGTCCCATCTAATGGCACCGAGACCACTTAAAGAGAGAGATAAAATGAGTCTGCTCTACAACCTTCGCTAAGAGGCAGTTGGCTTTTAGCTCATGTGGTAGAGGCTCATGCACTAAGTTCCAAAGATCCTCGGTTCGATCCTGCCTGCCGACGACCAGGGTCTGTCAGCTTTACACATACATTTACTGCTCCTACTAAGGACACAGTATATGCGCAACCAACTTCTTAGCTGCCAAACTGGGTATCTGCACAAGCAAATTCCTAGTTTGCACACAGACTTGCACAAAGGCGTCAGTTCAGAGGAGTATTTAAGTATGTTCTTAACTTTCCGTAAGTAAGCAGTCCTACTGACTCCAGTGGAACTACACACAAACATATAACTTTAAGCATGTAAAAGTCACTTGCTGCATCAGAGCCTAAATGCACTGAAGACGTTAATCAACTCAAGTAACCAATAAAAACCCTTATGAGGTTATTCGAAGCTCTCATGTTACTGCTACATACAAATTTAACATCATCATCACGAAAGGGCCATAAAATTGATATGCCATTTAGTTTGTGGAAAAAACGCAGCCTTCACTCTTAGGTTGGTTGCAGCAAGTCAGAGACAGTCTTTATTCTCAAGCAATTGCAAGGAGGAGAGAATTCACACTGACAGGGATTCATCCTGTCTAGGCAGGTCTCTCAAAAGATAAACAATTAGGGCAAACATTTATACCTTTTGTTACATACAGTAATGATCAACAGCTGCATTTTGTTTATACATATTCCTTCCTGATATCTTATTTTTCTCAGCAATTTCTGCTATAGTCTACATTTCATTCTTATCTTACACAAGGTCAAACAACATCTCTTACAGTTCTTTCCCACTCGCTTCCCACTCACCCAGGCCCTGCTTTAAGTCTCATGTTAGGACGGTTAGAGTTAGCCTGACTCCTGCTCATTTCAGAGAAAACTAAGAGGCCTGCATCCAAATTCCCTTTATCCCTTTTTCCACTTCCACAAGTTCCAGCCACTTGTTATTCAGGACAACACACTAATTCTCTTTGATTATAAACAGGTTTTAACTAAGGCCCAAATATGCAACTGTCAAAAAAAAATCAGCATTTTAATTCTTGGTTACCATCCTAAAAAGTTCTAAAGGAATCTGTTTATTTATGAACTGGTAAATTTTCAGCTAAATGAATCCTTGCTGTCTTTATCCTCATTATAGTTTGAGAGCTTAAGATTATATGTGATCTTCTATTTATTTACTTTAAAAAAAATTGTATTAGTCCAATATTTTTTCCATAGAAGTGTCGTCCTTTAAAAAAGGATCACCTTTGCCCCCAATTAAACAGAGTACTTAAGCACAGGCTTAAAAACAAGTCGCATGAGAATACTCATGTGCTTAAAGTTAAGCACGCGCTTCAGTACTTTGCCAAATCAAGACTTTTGTTTCTATATCCTGGCACTTTCTCATATATTGGTAACTTGTGAATGGATTTCCTCACTGTTTGCATTTAGCAGCAGAATACTGACCCAGTGCACCTGAGGGACATTTCTTACAGCACTGTCCATAGGTGATAGCGTGAGCTTTCAATTGATCGTGCGGTCATAGACGTTTAAAGAAAAGTTATTTTTAAAGCATAACTGAAATATTCCAAGTCTAGCTTTCCCTCCCACACCATTTGTTAGACACTTGCAGTGAAAGGGAGGATTCCTCATATCACGATTCTATCTCTGCATCTTCTTGATTTTGATTTTAAAGGATTAAGACTATCTTCAGCATTTCCTACCCAGATAAAAGATTTTTTAGAGTAAGTGTTATCATCTGTGTCAATTCAAGAGAGACTGGCTGAACTATCACCATAGCAACACAAAGAGGCCTTGAAAATTTGCACTGAATGTCAAAACATCATTTTTAAAAAAATGTTTTTTTACTACAGATTTAAACAATGAATCCGTGGTATGTTTTTGACCAAATGGGTTTACAAATCTGGGAGGGAGGGGTAGGAGAGGGTTGGGGACCACCTACTTTCATTCCAATTCTTAACTTTTGCTGAGAAAAAAAAAACCTTTGCTGCACTGCACAGTGTGCTGTGGAGAAGGCGGGAAAAGGACTCAGAGAGAGTAGCTTCTTATTACTCACTTAACACTGATTCCATGCTTCATCGAGGACAGAACATAGGAGAAGTCACAGCCTTTACCCTAAGGAGATGATAACTTACTCCCCTACCAAATGCATCTGGCACAGGAGCAGAGCAATTCTTGGCACTCTCCCAGCCTCAAGACAGCATAGTTAGATGGCCAGAGAGCCTTAAAGCCTTCAGCCCAACTCTATAACTGTGATTAGTACCATGTAATAGGGATTGGGGCATACTGTTCTTTTTCTTCTTCTTCTTCTCGGTGAAGCAGAGGATATCACCCCCAGAACTTTCTGAGCAATGACTCCTTATTGCCAGCAAGAAGCCACCTAGGAGCCTGTGCTCAGCTGCTGCCACTCTCTAACCAAGTTCTTAACAAATGTACTTTTAGTGAGGGAAGGATTTTGCCTACTGCGTGCAACTCAAATATGATCTAATAATTCCCCAGATATGCTTAATGAACAGCTTTCTAATTAAATATTTATGAGCTCCTCCAAAATAAAAATCTTGTGGGGGTGGGAAGGAGATAAAATTGGTCTTTTTATTCCCCCTAGTCCCACTATATGTCAGCTTAGGAGCTCTTCAAAGATTTTGAACTTTCTGCTACCTTTTCTGGCATGTTCATTTGCTGCTTACAGTAATTAAGATAAACAAATACCATATATTATTTTAAAAAGTTAAGCACTTTTGTTCCTAAGACATAACAACAAGGTTAATCAAACATTAGGCAGTTCAAACTAAAGGCCTATTCTTGTTTTGTGTTTCCAGTCTGCATTGACTCTATGTCCTGAAGATGCTACACGCAGCTTGACTATGGGCCAGATTGACATGTCATGTCACATAATATAAGTATCTGTCAACTAGTAACTGTTAATATTATAAGCCCTTATCATAGCTGACAACTACGATAGGGATCAAACCAGCAGACAAAGGGGAAGCTATCTGGTTGTTGGATTTCTGGGACACTATAGCTGTCCTCTCAGTGGTGGTGAGTGTGTGATGTTTGTTAAGGATTTCAGTGTTCTTTTTTCCCCTGAAGCAATCAATGTAATGATAAAGTGTATGATTTTATCTGCTGTAGGTCATCGAGTTAGAAGATTCTTTTTTCTTTTGACTTTTGGTGGGGATAGACATGTTTGTTGTGAGTGGTGTTGTCTTTGCTGTGAAAGAATTCTTCGAGATGGTGAAAGAATTCTCCTTGTTCTCCACATGTTGGTATGATATCAGGTTCTATGGTGGGGCAGAAGTTCAGTCCCTTGGAGAGTACAGATAACTCAGCTCCAGTTATATGGGTAATCTTGATGAGTTGAAGATGTTGTGGGTATCGGGTAGTGTCCATGTGGTGGGTCCTGGTGTCATGGTTTCACCCAGAGGTAGTGTGGGTTGTGGAGTTGCTTTAGTTAGTTCCACTTTTTGTTTTTGTGTTGGATGGCTGTCATGAGGTTGTTTTGTTTTGTTTTTTTGTAATTTGGGGTTTCTTGAATGATTTCCAGGTACGTTTCCTGATTTTTTCCTTCAAGTGTGTTGGAGTATATAATGATTTCTTGTTTGAGCTAGTCCCTTCTGGAATATGTGAGGTGCAGGAGGTGGTTCTGCATATTTGAAGCTGTAGGTTGTGGCTAGAAGGATCTAGA